>NC_139664.1:8524339-8684339 GCF_951799395.1 Argentina silus | reverse complement strand
CTTGTAGTATCATAAATGACCCCATGCAGAAGTGTCCCCTCCCCTCCCCCTCCCCCTCCCCTCCCCTCCCCCTCCCCCTCCCCCCCCCTCCTACCCCCGTGTTTCTGATGTCTCTGTTCTCTGGGCTTCAATGATGATTCCAGGAGACACACTGTTTCAGATGGCCGAGGTGCACAGGCAGATCCAGGTGCAACTGGAGGATGTGGTGAGTGTTAACTGTGTGTGTGCGTGCATGCATGCGTGCGTGGTAGAGTGAATGATTGTTGTCAAAATGAGAGATTGATTGATTGATTGATTGATTGATTGATTGATTGATGGTTGAATTTGGTCTACAGCTGAAACTGTTCCATTCTGAGCTGCTCTCCCAGTTGGAACAGAAGCTGGAGTTGGACATTAAATACCTTACAGTGAGTTTATCTACATTTGATGTCAGGAATTGAATATCTGAAAGTGAGTTTATCTACATAAAAAGTAAGTTTACCCCCCCCTCTCTCTTGTTTTTTCTCCCATCTCAGGCCACATTGAAAAAGTACCAGAGCGAGCGCAAGTCAAAGACAGAGTCTATAGAGCGCTGCCAATCACAACTTAAGAAGCTGCGCAGGAAGAGCCAGGCCAGTCGCCACCCCAACAAGTATGGAGACAGGGAGATGCAGGTAACTGGCCCCCAGCTCTGCCATTTTGTGTCAGTAGTACTTTTTGTGCACTATTGGAATGGCAAGTGAAAGGATAAAACAGTAAAGAAAGACTGATTATTAGAAAGAAGATTATTCTCCTGAGTTCATATATCTCAGCTTTGAGTGTGTGTCACAATAACATAATCCTCTGTTGAATATGAGCGAGACACAACTAAACCATTTTACTCAGCATTACATGGCATTACAAGGCACGTGTGTGTGTGTGTGTGTGTGTGTGTGTGTGTGTGTGTGTGTGTGTGTGTGTGTGTGTGTGTGTGTGTGTGTGTGTGTGTGTGTGTTTGTGACTGACTGTGACTATGACTGTGTGTGACTGTGACTGTGTGTATGTATTTCTATGTGACATTGCAATGAGGAGTCTAACTTCTATGCTTGTGCTCCCCCAGAGAAATACAGCACCATGAAAGTATGTTTTGTGGTGATAATGCGTGTTGATAAAGTGTGTTGTGTTTTGTAGTGAAAATTAGGCCACTGTGGAACTGATTAAAAAACTGGCTAAAAAATTTGGCTCATATGGTTTTGCTGCAAAGAAGAGTCCTTACTGGAAGAAAGAAGGGATGATAGGGAGAGAAAGAGGAGAATGATTTGGAAGGAAAATGGGAAAGTAGAAGAGGGGGGGTGCATTGGAAGAAAAGGTTAAGGGGGTGAGGGACAATATTTTTTGATTTGGATTTCGTTATCACTGCTTAGCAGACAGGATATGATGTCACGTCTTCCTCCCGGTCTCTCTGTTCAGCCTCTCTACTTACAATGTGTCATAAAGGTCACTCTTCTCCTTCTCTTCTGTGAGTGAGTGAGTATGTGCGTGTGCATGTGTGGTTGCGTGTGTGCGTATTTGTGTGTGTGTGTGTGTGTGTGTGTGTGTGTGTGTGTGTGTGTGTGTGTGTACTAACTTCTCCACTCACTCTCTCCATAAGTACGTGGAGCTGATGAGTCGGCGTCAGGGCGAGCTGGACACGCTTGTTGCCGTGGGTTACCGTTCAGCACTAACAGAAGAGAGGAGGAGGTACTGCTTCCTGGTGGACCGACAGTGTGCTGTGACCAAGCTGCTCATCAACTACCACTGCAAGGTAAGTAGAAAAGACCCTACCTTAGCTTTTCCAATCAGAATACTCATTTTAATTTCCTGTTTGTGAATGTTTTCTCATGTTTATGTCTCTGAAATGTGTCTGTGACTCAGGTGAGAGAGCTCCTGTCGCAGAAGTTGTCCTCGTGGCAGCAATCCTGCTCCCAGCCAACCAGGCTCCCAGAGCGAGCATTGAACCTGCTGCGTTTCACTGCCCCCCAGGGCTCCGGGGCTTCTGGGATAGCAGAGCTCCTCCGACACGCCAAACTGGGTGCCGCTCAACCAGAGCAGGTTAGGGAGAGGCTGTTCATCTGTCTATCATCTATTTATTCATTTATTCAATTATTTAAGGCACTTCAGTATCCTTGTCTCATTCTCCACATTTCTCTCTCCCTCTCCCTCTCTCTCCGTCTCTTTCTCAGAGGCTCTCAGTTCAGGAGGTCCCTCCCCTGTTGAACGGGGACTCCAGTGGTCGCTCCCAGCAGCAGCAGCAGCAGCGCGTCCTTCCTTCCACTTCCCAGAGTGACACCCCCCCACCCCAAAGCTCTCCCGGGCCTCAGACCTTCCGCTCCCTTGCTGCCATCGGTGGGGCCACAGGGGGTGGAGGAGGAGGAGGCACCCCACTGCACGCCAGTACGCCAATCAGTGCCTCACCAAGCCCCATTGCTAGCAACACCACCAGCACTAATGCTAACACGGCTACATCCACCCCTACCTCCTCGGTTGGTTCCGGCCAAACCCAGCAGAGCCCTCTCCTCCTGGCCACCAGCACCTCCAACCTCTCCCCTAACCTCATCCCCTCTGCAGTGCTCTCCCTCAGCCAGGGCTCCCCAGTCTCACACAGCTCTCTCCAGGGCCTGGCTCTCCCTCTCCCCCTCAGTGCCCCCCACAGTCCTCCACTACCCCACAGTGCACCTATGTCCAGGGCCATGACCCCAGTGCCTTCGCTGCACCTCCAGGGAGTCCCTGGAGTAGGAAGCACTCCATCGCCGTCCTATAATCCCTTGCTACTTAAGGCCAGTGAGATGTATGCGACGTCAACACTGCCGTTGCCCAGGAGACCAGTTAGTGAGGCACGCATGGGTGGGTTTATGGGTAAGATGTTTGTGGATGTGTCCTTTGTGTGTTTGTGTCACTTTTCAAGGGTTTCCCAGACTGTGATATTGGTGCCCATATTTTTCTTAACCTTTATCATTCCTTCTCTCCTTACCTCCCTCCTCCTCCCAGGTTCCACTCTCCCCAGAGTGCTACCCCTTTCTGGACCGTCTCGTGTGGAAGCCATGTTTGCCCACGCCCCTGGGGGGTCAGAGGGCAGTGGAGGGGGTGGGGGCGGGTCCTGCTTACTTCACTTCCTGCCCGGTGATGCCCTCACCCTTCTCATCTCGGAGCCCAGAGATGGGTGGCATTATGGCCAGAACGAACGGACCGGACGGTAGGGGAGAATATTAATTCATATTCATATTAACAATAGTAATTGTGTATATCAATGATACCATAACAATGTTTTTCTCATTTTCCCTCACAGGAAAGGCTGGTTCCCTTTCTCCTACACTCAGCCCTACCCCAACCCCCTAGACCCATACGACAACAGGTCTGTCTCTGTGGAAAGTCTTGTGTCAACTAGGAAATGTGAACTTTGGAGAATGATGATGAATCTTGAAAGTGTAACTGTAGAAATCCTTCCTATTCGGTCCCCTCCCTTCCCTGTATTGACACAGATCTGACAGCCAGTTGGTACAATAACAAGTTATCTAAACTGGCAACAATAATGCTGTGACACTTTGACCAAGATATGCCATCTCTCCCCCTGTCTGTCGTTCTCTCTCTGTCAGAACAATTTCAATGTGGCCTTGCCAGGCAAAAACACAACAGTGCTTAGAAGAGATTGCAACATGACCCTCTCTTTCCAACTTTCCCAACACTACCCTAATCTTTTACCACCCTCTCCTTCTTAGCTCCGCTTTACTCTCCAAGATCAACAGTATTGCCACCTTACCATTTCTTCTCCTTGTTTTTTTAAACGTCAATACGTCAGTGGTACAGTATGCTTGGCATTGGCCATAATGATCTTCAGCTGAGAGAGCCACAAGAAAAATGAACCAAGTTTTCTTCCTCTCTTTTATATCCTTTTTATCTTTTGGTTTTCTCTGCCCTTTCTCTGCCCTCTCTCTACCTCTACAGCTCACTGCTCCTCTCTAAGACTAACAGCACCAGCACGGGCCAGTTAGACAAGCTGGTCTCCCCAGGCCTGCCGGCCTTGACCCCTGAATCCGAGGAGGAGCACTCCATCCCCCCGCAGAGGGTCAGCACCTTCCGCCCGCGCCCCTACAGCATGGCCGACACCAACCAGGTCAGCCTGAGGGCTAACGGCAAAGGTCAAGGGTTAGAGTGGAGAGGACCTGCTAACCGACCCACTCTGTCAATGCTGATGCAAGAGGTATAAGTGGCTTGCGAATAAAGAAATACTGTATACCATATGACATTTAATGGGCTACTCATACCATTGTTTCTCTCCTATGTTACAGCTCTCCTCTGACTTTGCCTCCCCACCACCCTCCCCAACCAGGTAAGTGCATTAATAACCATACAATGGACAGCTGTACACCAGTTACACCAGCTCCTTGCAAGCTACAGGGTTTGCAAGCTTTTTTACCAGACCAGCACTAACACACCTAATTCATTAGGGTCTTAATATTAAGATATTATATTAAGTTTATATTAAGATATAATATTATATATTATGATATATAATATTAGGTTTATTTAAACATAGATTTGTTGAATCAGGTATGTTAATGCTGCCCTTGAACAACATGTAGACCAGAGGGACATATTGCTGTTGTGTGTGAAAATATTATTTTGCAGTTTAGATAAATAGCTGTAGATAAACATGTCTTTCTAAACAACTATTGTGCCTCACATTCATATGACCTCCTTTGCAGATCAAATCCATTTGCTCACGTCCGTCTCAGAAAAACTGTGACCAATGATCGCTCTGCGCCCATCATTGAGTAGGACATGCCAAGAGCAGGCAACCAATGGGAAGGTGTTATGGAAATATTCAGACATTTTGAATTCATTCTCAGAGGTCAGCTACTGTATTGAGTGAGTTCTCAACTGTTGAGTGAGTTCTCAATAAAGTTAACATTTATGTTCATGTTGATTATTTACAAGGGTATTTTTAATCAGCCTTATATTGTGTTTTGAGTGTGTGAAAGAGTGTATTGGGCTCTTTGTAATTGAAATTCAGAAGTACCAACACTCACGTCTAAAAACACTCACGTCTAAAAACACTCACGTCTAAAAACACTCACGTCTAAAAACTGACACTTGTGTTGAAGGCAGAAGAATCAAAGACAATGATGTCAAAAATCTTAATGACATCACAGTGTTTTCTGTCAGTAAAGTCACAAGAGTCACAACAGTTTCCCCATTGAAGCTTTGACTCTGCCTAGATGGGCATTTTGAGACATAATCTACGTGATGGACACAAATAATTAAATCGATAGATACACTTTCGGTATATTGATGACACCAGCTTTTGGCTGGTGCATCTAAACTGAATGAAAAAAATATCTAAAATTGTGAAAAATAAATCCACCATAGCATCTGAAAATGGCTGTGGAATAAAACAAGGACGGAGGAGAAAATATAGAGCCAGAGATAAGAAATTACCACTATGATGTGTGTTTGTCAGTTAGACCAGACACATTTATATGACACTAGATACTTAGTCAGCTTACTCTTTAAGTCTTATGATTTTGTTTGTTCTCTTTTTCTAGACATAACCTTTGTTGTATTTGATTACAGTATTATTTTGTGCAGTTGTAGTGATACAATTTGTTTATCAGTCTAAACCCATGCAGGGACTGGCTCCTGGTGGCAGGCTATTAATTAAGTTGATACAGTTGATACAGTAGTTTAGTTTATTGCAGCATTCTTTTCATTAACTGCTAGGAAGTGTCATAGTAAAGGACAGGTTCCTGTATTGTCATTGTGTAGGATTTTTTCCAAGATCATTGTGGGTAAATGAGTTTCACTGTGCCAACAAAGGTAATCCAGGAAATTGAAATGTGTTTTAAGAGTTTTCAGTATTTTTTTGTCTCTTGATTCAACAGATCTTTATTTTATTTCAACACATGTTTTTAGCTAGGCAGATTTTTCTCAACAATATATGTAATCTAATCTAACCCCACCATTACACTGGATTTCTGGGTTAATCTTTAATATACATGTTTACTGTATGAACATAAATGTAATGAATGTAGCTTGCAGATGTCACCAGCTCTAAAGATGGGTAGAACGTGAAACACCATTAGATTTGCCATTAGTATTAATGTGCTGTATTATTTGTACATTAAATTATAGGCTGATATCTGATGAATAAATGAATCTGATGAATTTATAAAGACAGTTCATTTCGAATGTAGATTGTTGCTAATAATTACTTGATATTAGTGCATTATGAAGCAGTTGACAGAAACAGATTCAGGCAACATTAGGCCCAATAGGCTGTGATTATTTTTCTTAACATACTCAAAATGCAAGTTAGAAATGTCCCTTGTACACAAAACTAGATACTATCAATGACAATGATGTGTGAAGAAAATGATTGATATTGCTGTTTATTTTTTTATGCGGTCAGAGAAAGAAACCCTCAGCCCTGTGGTCAACAGAAAGATGTTGCTAGAGGGAGGTAGTGGAAAGTCACAGTTGAGGGTTTGGATGATGCTTTTCGCTAGAAAAAAGGAAGGTTAAAGAAATTGGCATTCTGTTGAGGGATAAAAGTATGAAATATGATGGATCTCAGCTCTTGTCTTTAAGTTTCATAGTGTCCTCTCGATTCATTTCGAAAAAAAATCGAACCAACAGATTATTAACATCTAGCTGATTTTAGCTGCACGTTTACCAGATGCAAACTGTAGAAGGGTGTAAAGGCCAAGACTGATGATCGGATTGTGTAATTTTGAAAGTTTTGAAGAAAGTATTTGGAAAGTTGAGAAGTGTGTGAGCAAGTGTTGATGGTAAACTAGATGTACAAAGTAGTATTTTTCTCTCACTTTTTCTCTGTCCAGTAGCTGTAGATCTGTCATCTAGCCAACTGGAGTGGAGAATTTAGGGTTTCGGTGGAAATGTGGGATATGGGGAAGTGAATTGAGATTATTTGTATGTTCTTTATTCTGATTACTGTAGTGTACATTTTAAGGTCTTGTCAATGTTCCTGTTCATGTTCATTTTTAACAAATCAAACTAATTTTCTCATCTCTTCTCTTTTTTTTTGCAATGAGAATTTTAACACTCAGTAATAATCTTTTTAATGTTTATAATTATTATAGTGAAATCACACATTACTGATATTTGTACAAAATGCTTATTTGATGTTGTGTAACTCTATATTTGCCTTGTTTTTGCCTTAACATCTTTTGATATTTTCACTGGGCCAATTGCTGCCAGCATTGACAGGGGTTAATCGTGGGATGATCATTTGTTAAACCAGGATGATCATTTGTCTACCCTTCTTTTGAAGTGTGCACTTGGATTTAAAAGGAATGGACAGATGAGAGAAATATGGTGGGAACTCTCTCCAGCCATGCTTGCAATAATCCAATGTTTTTAAATGCATGAGGGGAAGTGCATGAGTGCACAGTTCTAGGTGAAGGGTAGAGAATTGGAACGCACCCTGGTTTAACAAGTGATCATCCTACGATCATCCCCCTGTCAAAGTTGGCAGCAATTGGCCCACTGTTCCTAACCTCAATGTCAAAACATGCAACTATGGAAACTAGCTCCAGCTATAAACATATAAAGTAATAAGAAATCTAACATGCTGGTAAAATTACTTCATATTTAGGACGTTCTTGAAAATGAGGATGCCTTTAGAACAAATGATAGAAGGAAAAAAATGCAAACTACTGGTCTTTTTTTCTGTTTTTGATGTTTTTTTGATTTTGAGTTGTGTGTTTGAACTTTGTTTTCTCATCTTTAACTGGTTTTATCTACTGTATGTATCTATTCACAGATCTCAGGTCGGTCTGGTAAGTGTACAGCACAAAGCTGACCATCAGTCTACTTCTGGCGTAGGGCTGATCTTCAGATAGTTGATATGATGCTCTCATTTTCCTGACCTGATCTGGCATCATAGAGGAAGTATTGGTGAAGGACCAGGGTTGTGTTCAAGAGTTTTATGTTTCTGAACAGTTCTGGAATGGGAATTCCATTCAGAACTCTTTTGTACTCTGTGGACAGCTACATGTTTTGAAATACTGTCCTGTAGTTTTGGCAATGTATACAGATGTTCAATCAGGTGGCTGCTGGTAAATAAAGGTTATTATTACTGTAAGCACCCAGTCACATCACTGAAGGTAGACTACACATCTGCAAAGAGCTTTTCTCAAACATTGTAATCTTGAATACAGCCCTGTCATCCACTGGTCACAGTATCTTAGGCAAGTGGATGAATAGTGTGCTGGCTTTATCGTTCACAAATTCCTTATACCACTCTCATTGTATTTTTTTTTCTCAAGATGAAAACTTCAATAAACATGTTAATCACTATACTTCTATTCTTTTAATTGAGAACAGTGGCTGCACACCAAACTGAACAGCCTAACCATTTTACAGGAGTTAATAGTCAACAAATGAAAGCCATTTGGGTTTTTGGGAATGCACTAACATGGAAACAATAAACACGTCAACCTCTTGAAAACAAAGGCCAATACATAAGATCTCAGAACAAGAACATTAGACTATTTCATTTGTTAACATTGACAATATCATACTGACAAATAACAACATCCACACAAACCCCAGAGCAACGACAGTAGTATCAAATAGAGAATCTTTATTGAGGGCCATCGACAGAGAAGCAGCTATACAGAAAGACAGCAACACCAGGGTATGCAAAGTCAAAGATTTTTGAGCCAGTCCAGGTTTTGTCCTTGGGGGTCACTTGGGTGGGTGGGTACCTCAGGCATGTTACCATCATCTCGCACAGGGACTGAGGGAGAGAGGGGAGAGGAAAGGTTGAGCCGTTTATACCAATGACTGTCTCGGGCCAGACTTGTTGTTTTGTCCATAACCTGTTTACAAAGTGTGTTTTTGGAATGTCGGTCTGATCTATTTCATGATACTGTAGATGATGCGGATCGAATAAGTAGTCATTTGCAATCATCTATTAGAGTCAGAAACTAACAACATTATGCAGTCTGTACTCCTGAAATGGATTGTTAAGGGCAGATACCAGATACCAATGCTGTTCTACTGTATACCGCTGAACAAGCTGTTAATAATGAGTGGTATTTACCTGGGTAGTTGTATGGCATGGCTGCATTCAGCATTCCTGAGTATTTTGAGTAGGGACTGACGAATGGTAAAGCAACAGCTGTGGAGGAATACATGGATTATTAGCCTAATGATTTTTCACACCCAGTGAACAATATTGTTAAATTTCATACAGTTGTATGGTTACAGAATCATCAATTTCAGTTGTAGCAACAACTCATTTTTTTTTATTTTCAATTTCAGTGTTTCAGAGGAGAGAAAGTTCCTTTGTTAAAGCATAATGTCACAAGACAACAAAACAGTATATACAATACATGACAAGGCAAACATAATTGCAATTGTTCTTGTATACTGTGTTGTCTTGTGACATTTTGCTCCAAAACGCATCAGCAAATAAAACATCTTTGAATGGATCAAGCAATTTTCTTTATATGTACAATATTAGTTCTCCTAGGATCCAGTTACTGACCTAGAATCCCAAGTGCGCAGGAGGCCATTATCACTGGCTCTTTATTCCACGCACTCTTCAGGAAGGCTCCAAAACCTGATATTAGACAGACAACCAAACAGCAATTAAGCTTCATATAGGGGCGAGCAGGCACACAGTTAGATGTATTGCTATCTTTAGTGCAGTGGTTGACCCATATAGCTGACCAGTGGGGAAAACATATAGATTATGAATGCTATTCACAATAGATCCTATATTCTGCGTCAATCTGTTGACAGGGACAATTTAATTGCTGTAATGGAATAGAACGTTCCAGCAATAGAATGTTGTTAGCTAAGCGCAAACAAAATGTATCCATGTATAAATGGTATTGATAACTTTAGGGATCATGAAAGTTTCACGATGCACAGCTGGTTATACACTGTAATAATAAATAAATTACGTGTCATATAACGTTTAGTTCCAGGGATTAGTCTGACCCCAAACACATAACATTTGCCGCAACTAACTCTGCTGGCCAAGGTCACATCATTGGTTTGGCGAGGTAAATTAAAATATTCCTGCGAAAATTATGATTGTATTACAGCGTTTAGATCCAGTTATTCATACTCTCTAACTATCAAATTACAAATGTTAGCTAGTAAGATGAAGTACATCTAAAAGAGACAGCTAGCTTGCTATGAATATTGAAAATACTCACGAACCTGCCATGTTGTCTCCTGTAGTCTATCCAGTGGGTGAACATGGGAGTTGTAGTTGTTACAAAAAGTGACGCATAATTACAGCGCCCTATGCGACAACACAAAAGGGCCCGTTAGAGAGGGTGAAATCATCAGTGACTCATTGATCTCTGCAGCAAATGGATAGGGTAAGTTTTATTTTGTAACTGTCACTTAGACGTTCCATATGGAATAGTCAGTAGTGAATCGTTGCATATTATGCTGCGCAGATTTGATTCTTTCAAGCATCGACCAGTGTGTTGTGTTTGCTGCTGCACTCTCCAGAGTGAAATAGTGCTGGAAAGGCAAATTACTGTACAGTTTACCATCCATTGTAAGTATATAGCGTTCAGCTTCATAGTTGTATTGGTGCTTAAGAGCTAGCTGGAAATGATATTTGGGTATATTTTATGTGCTAGCTAGCAGCATGAGTTTTGTAAATGCCCAGAACCTATCCACAGTATCATATAGGCTGCTAACGAAGTGTCTGTAGTGATTTCGATGTATTATTCATCAAGTTATTGCAGTGATCAGACCTTTGCATTCTGTCTTTGAATTGCTACAACCCGACTTAACCATTGAACAGTGTTTTAGGGTGTGATTTATCCGTGTAATTCGTCCCCGCCCTCCTCACCTTTTCCCCAGATGATGGAGGATTTCTCTGGTCTGGCCCTGCCGCCTCTCTTTGGGGGACACATCTTGGAAGCAGAACTGGAGCCTGGTGGGGTCGAGATGGGCCCAGGGGAGGTAAGCATGAATTCAGACCGTAGGGTTCCAGTAGCTCCATTGGTTGGAACTTGTTTAGATTTGATTCTGTTATGTGTAGTCAATTAACAGTATCATTATTGTTATCAGGTGACGCTGGGCCCAGGGGACAGTGAGCTGCTGGAGAACAGAGGGCCAGGGTCAGGGCCAGGGCAAGAGGAAGAAGAGAGGAGAGAGCTGGAGAAAAGGAAGTACTTTGCTCTGAACAAGAGGTGTAAAGAGATTGAACAGGTGAGTGTGATTTGCATGTATGTAGTTCTATGAAGTCACATTGCAATGAGTCTAACTTGCTCATTGTACTGTGCTTCTGATCCCCCAGAGAAATACAGCACCAGGAAAGTATGTTTTTTTTTTTGATAATGCCAGTGCACACATTAGCTAAACTAAAATTACATTATGAATGCAAATTGATCTTTCACCATTATTTCCTCAGGTGAATGAGAGGATCCTTGGTCGCCTTCACCAAGTTCAAAGACTAACACGTCGCATGAAGAAAGAGAGAAGGTAAATAATGTCTGTCAATGCAATAATTCCTGCCTTTGGTGTGTCCTCAACCCATGTCATAACTCCACTTTGTACTGTAGGTTTCTAATGAAGACCCTCGATGCCCATGGAGATGAATACAGAAATGCCCAGCTCACCATATTACTTGAGGTTAGAATGACATTTTTGAGAAATTAAAGTCATTTTCATTAGGACAGCAGCAAAAGCACCATGATGTGCATCTCCAAAGTAATGACATCTAGCATTTTACTGTGGTGCAGTCCTCTGAAAAGATTTGCTGACGTAAGAATGACCAGTTGATTGTGTACTACATACTTACAATGTACATTTTACTTTAAGAATGATAATATGGGTGTTATTCTTGAAGAGTGCCCTGTGCAATCATTTACAATTTTCTCTGTAACGATGGTAAAGGTGATGGAGGAGTACAACTTATGTTGTTGTTTCAGGATGAGTCTGCTGCCCACTTAGACTCTGCCCCTGGAGCAGAAGACGATCGGCTGAATGGCATTCCAGGCTCCTGTCCTTCTGTTCCATTCCAATCCACAGCTGGACCAAAAAAGAAGAGGCATCGAGTTCCAAAGCAGGAGAGAGATCGAGACCCACAGGTTGGTGAAACACTGTAGTAGCAGATAGATATGCCTTGAGGTCTGCTGCACTGCTGGTTTTCATTCCTCCTCTCTATTCAGTCTACTCTAATCAATTGACTACAGGGAGAGAAGAATGCCTGCAGAAATGCAGATTTGCCATAGCGCATAAGTCTGAGTTACATGAATATCTCTTGTCAGGACCTAATCCTGTGTGCTAAAAGGATAATGAAATGGTTTTGCTGTTTGACTCACTCCTCCACAGACTGAACCAGACATCTCCATGTTGGCTGAGGCACAGTTTGGTGAATTTCCCAGCCCAACATCTCTGTCTCACTGACCAGAGGAACGGCCTGCTGTGAGGAGACTTGACCTCGCTGGAGCTGGTGGTCTCATTGAAGTACTCTCTGCCAGGGTTTGAACCACACATTGACCTAAATGGGTGCACTGGACCAACAATATTTTTGAACATGTGGGGGCATGCCCAGGTTAATGTTTTGATACATACAGGGCATGAGGCATGATTATTGATTGGAGTTCCAAGCACCTTTGGACAACAATGCAATCCTGGGCTTTGTTGAGGATTTCTATGTTGAAAGCGGCTCCCCTGAACAGCTCAGTGATCTGCCACTTGTTTGTTTTTTTTACATTTGTTTACAGGGGCCATGCAAAAGACCTTAAAGATATCCTAAAGGTATACATGATTTGTGATTGTTTGGTTGATCTCAACCTCTTGCCCATTGGGGAAATGTTTAGGGGTGAGTATCAAGAAAGCTTTGAAGATGGGCAATGAACAAAAGATGATCTTAGTTTTACAAAGCTTCCGGGAAACTCACCCTTGAGTGTTGCATTGAGCGCAATGTGGTCAGAACATGGCAAATTCAAATGTAATGTGTAGAATGGGCATGATTATTTAGGGGAGAACCATGTACAGTGGAAATGGCTGTACATGTATTGACCATGATTATTTATCTACCAATTTTCTTTCAATAAAGGGTGGTTTGTAGTTGCTGTGGAGATTACATGACAGTCCTACACTTGAATGTGAACGTTTTGTTTAATGCTGTGCTGGTTTATTCAGAATTGCCAAAGAAGATGTCACCAGCAGTATTGCACGGGATGCAAAGTTGATTCACCATTGTCATCATGGACGTAACATTATTAGAACAGAATTTTGTCTACATGGCGCTTTCATATATATATATATATATATATATATGGATTGTTTGTTGAGAACAATTGAAACAGGTTTTATGTAGTCTTGTATTCTGGTTCTCCACTGACCCATCAATCATAACCTGATAGACCAATCACTGGAAACTATACTTGCGGAAGTTGTCGAACTACGGTACAGAATTCTATCGAATCGTAGCTCGGAGGTAAGATTTAGGGCGAAATCGAAATTGGTGGGTGGGATTTAGCTACCGTCCATCTTTAGTGTACTGCCAGATTGACGAAAAGAAAACAAAAATTGGAAGTAAAGAAGACTTTAGGGGATTAGTTTTGGTTGTAATAGAAAGAGACAAACGCAAAGCCCAAACCCTAGGTAAATGTCGAAAAAAAATGTGAATCTAGCTGGTTGGGTTGACCCAGTTTCCCTAATTTTCCTGAATTACAAGCTAGCTAAGCTGCTAGCTGACTAGCTACCATTGTGAATACAGTGGCTAGTTAGCTAGCTAGCTTAGCTGCATTTGTTAGCATTTTTGCAATAACAACCAACATGAAAACGTCAACGATGGATCCAAAATATATTTTAAGTCTACAATTTTCATGCATATTCATGCATTTGTTAACAATTGCAATGGAATGAGATATCGAAAGCTAGCTAGCCAGCATGTGAATTAGCAAGCTAGTAATTGTAGCAAGCTATCTATCCATTGCTAAACGTTACTGTCATTTGTGGAACTGTTTGCGTTTTATGGAAATAGTTGTGTCGCAAATATAAATAGGGAGCACTGTTGGTTGTTCGCTAATTAAGTAGTTGTATTTTGTTGAAGTCGCAAATTACCTGTAACCATTTAGTTACCTTGGGGGATGATTGAAAAACAACAACCAGACACCGTCAAGTTCATTGTGTTTGTGTATGTTCATTGTTAGACTATGTTTTTAATAATCTTTTGTCTCCCCCACTCAATGACAGACGGTATGAGGACATTGTCGTAGTAAGCCATGGCTGACAAGAGAAAACTTCAAGGTAGGGTACCAAAAATCTATGATAAATAAATTCCTCTCTCTCCACTTGAATATTGCTTAGGTTCATGAATTGAATTATCTAAGAAAGTTATATTGGATAGTATTATGTTTGTTATATTTATTATTGTTAATTCTCAGATGGTATTTATCAGTTGAAAGTATAGAACCTGAAAACAGATTGGCATTTGTCTATTTGTCCCTTTTCTCCCTCCAGGCGAAATCGACAGATGTTTGAAAAAGGTAGCTGAAGGTGTAGAACAGTTTGAAGATATTTGGCAGAAGGTGAGAACCATATACACTGTTCCTTACATTCCATGTGTATTGAACTGAATGCAGCATCCTCCAGTCAAAGACAGGCAGCACATCTTTGTCTTTCTGTTTTCCAGCTTCACAATGCAGCCAATGCCAACCAGAAGGAAAAATATGAGGCAGACCTTAAAAAAGAGATTAAAAAACTACAGGTAAGGCTAATTGAGACTGTCTACACTCAACTTTGCACAATAATTGCGAGGCTGCTCTGTCTGTCTCATGTCTACCCACACTGACATAGCTGTGTACCACTGCTGAAGTTGTATTTATGTTTATCCTGCCTCTCCAGCGATTGAGGGATCAGATAAAGACATGGGTGGCCTCAAACGAGATCAAAGACAAAAGGCAGCTAGTGGAGAACCGCAAGCTTATCGAGACGGTAATGCACACCCTCATTATCCCCTTTCATAGGTCACATTTGTCTTTCATCAATCAACCCCTTCTCGATTAGTCATCATGAAGGAGGAGATACACGTATATGAAGCTATCTAAGACTGTTTAGACATAACTAAACACAAGTAAAATGATTGTAATTCACTCTGGACATTGATTAATGATGAAACCTACTGTTCTTCCATGTTACATTTTTCTCCCCAGCAAATGGAGCGGTTTAAGGTGGTGGAGCGGGAGACAAAAACAAAGGCATACTCTAAGGAAGGCCTTGGGCTCGCCCAGAAAGTAGACCCAGCTCAGAGGGAGAAGGAGGAGATGGGAACGTGGCTAACGGTAAAAGCACAACTAATCACTCAGACCTCTCAATAGCCTGAAATGGCTTCCTCTCACTTTCCAGAACTGTACTGGCGAAAGCAAATACTTGTGTAGATGAAGAGAGGACAGGAAGAAATGAAATATTTAGATGCACCCCTTATTTTGTACTTATGCACGGAGGACTGTTTCAGTCAAACCAACTTTCATACTGTTTTTCTCACACCATCTCTCCCCCCCCCCCCCCCAGAATACGATAGACACTCTAAATATGCAGGTGGACCAGTTCGAGAGTGAGGTTGAGTCTCTGTCGGTTCAAACCAGAAAGAAGAAGGGGGACAAGGAGGTCCGTCTCTTTCCGACTTTTTCTCCATTCATGTACTATTGCTGTTGCTGATGTGTAGTCTTATACTATTACACTGAATATAATATATGATGTTAATAATAATGGATAATATAATATATGATGTTCTTTATAACTCAGGTTCCGAATATTTGAAAGATTAAAGTGTGACATTTATTGTCACCACCCTCACTTTTCTTAGGTCTCCATCAAATGTCACCTGAACAGTTTCATAACCACATGTGCCTATTTCCCTGGCTGTCCCGTAGAAGCAGGATCGCATTGAGGAACTCAAGCGCATGATCGAGAGGCACAGGTACCACATCAGAATGCTGGAAACCATCCTACGCATGCTGGACAACGACTCTGTGCAGGTGGACTGCGTCCAGAAAATCAAGGATGACGTGGATTACTACATCGACTCGTCCCAAGACCCGGACTTCGAGGAGAACGAATTCCTCTATGATGACCTGGATCTGGAAGACATCCGTGAGTCGAGCAGGGACAGCCAGGAGCTTGATGATGAAATTCCGGTCCTGGAGAGCCATAGTATTAGTGGAATACTGTCTTGTACTCTTCAATTCCTCCTTTCTCACACATTTGTCTCTGTTGTTCTCTCCCTCTCCTGTAGCTGCAGCGCTGGTGGCCACATCTCCTTCGGGCACGGGCATAGAAGACGAGATGTTCCTCCACTCCAGCAGCACACCCACCTCCACGACCTCCTCCTCCCCCATCCCTCCATCCCCAGCCACTTGCACTGCTGTAAGTATACTTACCCTCACTGATTGATTCATTTTGTTTTGGATAAAAAAAATACGGAAATGTGCAAATACCTTGTTTTCTGTGTCTTCTATAGGAGAATTCAGAGGACGATAAGAAAAGGGGACGATCGACAGACAGTGAAGTTAGTCAGGTGAGAGGCTTTCCACTGTCGTGTGTTAGTAGTTGAAAGCCTAGTGTAGTGCCCGTCACACCTGGTCCTGGAGAGCTACTGTGACTGAAAGCTTTTGTTCAGCACTACTAAGGACAGCACTACTCACTAAAACAAACAATTGCTCATCACATCTTTCACATCACAGTCTTTTATAGCTCAACTTCTAACTGGCTAAATACTATGTTGCACTGACATGTCTTCCTCTCTGATGCTGTGTCATTTTCAGTCTCCAGTCAAGAACGGCACCCCCTCCTTATTATCGTCCTTCTCCTCCTCTGCCACTTCTGGATCCTCCTCTTCCTCCTCCTCTCTCGTCTCCATGGCCACTGTTGTCGGGGCCATCCCTGTAGTTCCTACGGGCAACAGCCTAATAGGAAGTTTCAGCAGTGCTGTCCAACAACATCAGCATCAACCTCCACAGCAACCCCAGCCACCAAGCCAACAGCAGCAACAACCACAACCACCACCTCAAATGAAACCATCTCTCCCGTCAAACAGCACCCCCAGCCCACCCAGCCACCCCCTCCTCTCAGCCTCCACAGCGCCCTCTCTCCCTATCCCCATCACACCCAGTTCAGCTGCTCCAATCTCCCAACCCCAGGTCTCATCTGGGCCTACCCTTACCTCCAGCTTGGGGCTTGGGTTGGGATTGGGTCTGGGCAAAATTGGCATGACGGGGACCAGCAGTGCCAACCAAATGTCTGGTCTGGGCCTGACTGGCATGTCTGCCCCTCTTAACACAATGACAGGTCTCCTGTCTGGGTCCACGCCTGCCCCCTATGCCCAGGCAGCTGCATCGGGAGGTTTGGGTTTGAGTAACATCACCCAGTCAAGCGTTTCGGTAGAGAGCAGCATCACCTCAATTCCCACCTCTGGCTCCAGTGGAGTCACCACCAATGGGGCTGGGGCAGGGATGGGGTTGCTGGGGTCGAGCCCAGCACACGGCACTCTGTCTGGGGGTATCCTGGGTCTGGTCCCTGGGCAGAATGTGGCTCCTGGTCCTCCACAGGTGCCCCTCAGCCCAGTCAGTGCAGCCCCTGGAGGGGCGGTGGGGATGATGGGAGGAAATGGAGTATTAGGGGCGATCGGAGGAGGTGTGGGGTCCAACGCAGCCCCTGCCAGACCTCCCAGTGGACTGAAGCAGAACGGAAGCACAAGTATGTTACCTGAGTGTTACTGTACATGTCATTACTGTGTGTCTGAATGTTTAAATATTGTAATGTTGGTAGTTATATTTGCATTTTTTGTTTGTTTTGTTTTTACAGCTGATCCGTGGTCCCGGGTTTTGACCCCTCCCTCTCATCGCCCTCCAGGTTACAGTGCTGTAGTGGCAGAGAGCACAGCAGAGTCCGCCCTTAGCACACCCAGCCAATCACAAAGCAGCCAGCCCTCATCGCTGACCTCCTCAGCCAGTCAGCCGTGAGTGATTTGTTGTCAAATTAAACTGAAATCTTAGAAAAAAATCTGTATTTTCTTGGATGATATTCTCATGACTCTCTCTCTCTCTCTCTCTTTTCTTTCCCCCTCCCACAGGATGGACAACGGCCCCAGCCTGATCAGTTCTATCACCCTGCCCCCCAGCTCGCCGTCTCCCTCATTTTCGGACGGCACCCCAGGAGGAGGGAGTCTGCTCAACGGGCCCCACTCCTACACACAGGCCTCTGAGGGCCTCAAGGTGAGGGGAGACAAGAGGGTGAAAAACAGGGTTAGGGTTAAGGGCTGGAGGGGGGGGTGGGTTGGTTGGTTTTCTTTACCTCCCTGCTAGTTAATTGCTTGATTGGCCAGAGAGTCCGCTCACCTGGTTCCCCAGGTGTAAATCAGGCACTTAATAGGAAGGAAAGAGCAGAAGCCAGCAGACACTGCAGCTCTCAGGTGGTGTGAGACCTCTGTGTTAGATGGGTGTCTGAAACTGAGGCATTAGGGCTTGGTTCTTATACTCCTGCCCCTCTTCTTCTCTAACCTTATGGAGTGTCCAGTCCTGGTCAGTTGGGAGACCGGGTGAAGACTTACAACAACATTTTGGGTTAGCTTTGGGTTAAAACTAGAACCTCCACGGCAGCCATTTTGATAATTTGTGCTTTGACTTTTTTTGTGCAGTCAGGCTACACCTTTGTGTCTCTCACAAGTCTGTCTGGTTTATCACTCTATGATAGGCTCTTACTTTGCCGTCAAACAAATTGCATCCCGTGATAGACTTGTACACCCAACAGGCAAACTCCATGGCAACACAGATAGTTAGTTTAGAAATTAACACAACAGGAAATGATCATCAATTTCTTCACTGGATGTACTGGATAAATGTGTAAACTCTACATCGCTCTTGATTATCTGCTTAGTTACCCGATCTATTTTGTGTATGAGTATGATAACCTGTCATAGCAGTAAAATCCCAGTGTAATAACATTGTAATAACAGTAGAATAACCTGTAGAGACTGCCCTCTATCCCCAGCTTCCCACAGACATCCGTCAGATACTGATGGAGACCAGAGTGACAGCGCAGGCAGCAGAGCCGCCAGGGGCCATGGCTACAGCCACTAACACACGAAAGAGAAAGCAGTGTCAGGTAGAGACCCAGATATGTACACACACACACCAATATCTACACATGAACACATATGACACATGTGCACACCTTCCCCCACACATACACAGCTAAAACACACACAAGAGTAATCTGTCAGAAAATAGATGAACATAGGCTCTCACGTACCAAAGACAACCGTGTCAAGTAAAAGAGGAGTCCGTACTCGGACATACATTAGGAAAGTAGTGTGAGGTAGCAAACGCAATTCAGGATTGGATTTCCCCACAGCACATGAAAGTGTTCTCCATACCAGTGTTAGTGCAGCCACTGGCTGGCCGTGGGGGTTCTAGCTTCCAGCATGAGTGTGTTGTGTCTGAGGGGGAACAGCTTGGATGGGGGCCTAGTACGAAGCTAATGGGAGCATCTCATGGCATAGGGAGTTGAGTTGAATACTGTATTGGTCTTCATTAACCCACTGATTGTTTCTGTCTCTGCCCCCTACTCTTCCTAACTTTCTCCCTCACTCTTTCTCTCATCCTTTCATTTTCCTCCATCCTTCTCTCTCCACTCTCTTGTTCTGTTCTCCCTCTTCACCCACCCCCCTCTTCCTTTCTTAGGCCCCAGAGCCTCTGAGTTCTCTGAAGGCAATGGCAGAGAGAGCGGCACTGGGATCAGCCCTGGATGGAGAGATACCCAACCTGCACCTCACAGACAGAGGTAGGAAGAAACACGTTGTCCATTTCATTGACTTAACTGAATTTATTGAATTTCCCTCAACTTTAACTTACTCTCACCCCTCCTGTCTCTCCTCCAGACATCTTCTCTGGTTCGTCGGCAGCCCCCGGCACTCCGGCGGCCCCCCAACCTTCGTTGTCGGAGGTTAGCATCCCCCCCTCCTTGGGGGTGTGCCCACTGGGTCCCACGCCCCTCTCCAAAGACCAGGTGTACCAGCAAGCCATGCAGGAGTCCGCATGGACACACATGCCACACCCCTCCGACTCTGAGAGGATCAGGTAAAGGAACATCAACCTATTGTGGATGCCATGAGTTCTCAACCTTAAGCTACATTGTCCCCCTGATTTATAGTGTTTTAAGAAATTTGTTTGATGAGGCTGATTTTACTAATTCTATGCCACTGTTACCTGTGCCCCCCCCCACGCACTTGCAGGCAGTACCTGATGAGGAACCCGTGTCCCACCCTGCCTTTCCATCACCAAATGCCCCCCCACCACTCTGACTCCATTGAGTTCTACCAGAGACTGTCAACAGAGACTCTCTTCTTCATCTTCTACTACCTAGAGGTGACACATGCACTGTATTTCTCTCAAACTGTCTCAAAATGTCCTTGCCCCTCAAAATGTCCCTCTCCCTAACCCTGTACTCCCTCTCTCCCTACCTCTCAGGGCACTAAAGCTCAATACCTGTCTGCAAAGGCTCTGAAGAAGCAGTCATGGAGATTCCACACCAAGTACATGATGTGGTTCCAGAGGCATGAGGAACCCAAGACCATCACTGATGAGTTTGAACAGGTACAATTTGACTATTTGTTTCACAAAGGGAAATTGTGCGAACAAAGTTGTTTTAAGTTAAATACATATATGCATGCCAGGGGAGGCATGTGTATTTAATACCATTCTTCATTCCATTCCATGCATTACAATGAGCCTGTCCTCCGATTTCTACCTCCACCAGCCTCATGCCTGCCTTCATGCAAACTTATTCCTGTAACCTCAAACTTAAAAAAAATAAAATAATAATAATAAAAAAATATATATATTATTATCATTATTGAATTCCCCTCAGCTTTAACTTACTCTATTCAATAGACACCAGCTAAATGCAGTACAGCTTAAATATATGTGCAGATTTTGAGAGGTCGCTCAAGTGGTTCAATTTATTTTTCTTCCTCCACCAGGGCACTTATATCTACTTTGACTATGAAAAATGGGGCCAGAGAAAGAAAGAGGGGTTCACCTTCGAGTACAGGTACCTAGAAGACCGAGACCTGCAGTGACGGGCGGACAGAGGGATGGAGAAAGGAAGAGAGGAAAACGTGCTGCTGTTGACATTCCGAGAATGAACTCCATACTGTGGATAGAGATTGTGATGTGTAGTAGAACCTTTCTCCTAAATAGGAGGCTGGTGTCTGTATAGGCTGCAGCTCAAATGACACACTAATCCCTGTGTAGTGCACTACTTTTGACCAGAGCCACTGTTGAAAAGTAGTGCACTACATGGGCAATAGGGTGTCATTCTGAGATTTGCGTTTGTGCCTGTCTGTGTGCGCACTCAGTGTGTGGCATTAGGAAAAGCTACCCCATGCATGTTCCTCATGTTATGTTTTTTGTTTTATTTTTCCGTTTCGACAAGAATCTGTACCACCCACCCAACTGGAGTCTGGAAGCCTTTCACAAAACAAAAACAAACAATGGATTTGGTTGTAAAATACCCTGTAATGTGTGGTTTAGAATGGGAAAGTACAGTGGACATTTGGCATGGTGTCTAGGAACTGCCCCCTTTAAGACCCTATGATGCCTGTTGAATATGGTCACTATTAGATATAGTGAGCAATTATCAATTGTTTTATTGATAATGTCTTTGTCAATAAAACACTGATTAAGAATGACCACAGGGCCTCTCCCTGTGACAGGGAAAGAGAGTCCTTATTGGACATGGATTAAATTGCTATGCAATTGAACTGGTCTCTGCCTCCCTCTCTCTTTATAAATAAAATATTTTAAAGTTAAAACTGTAAGAGAAAACGTATTATTGGGGCATTCATTATGTTTGTGACAGCAGTTAATAAAGCTGAGAGGTTATTGAGAAATTAGTCTGCCTGATAGTGTTGATTTATATACCATGAAGCAGCTACAATTGCCCTCAAAGCTGTTGCCTACCTGTAAAAGGATGTGGACAGTAGAAATAGGACTCTTCAGAGAAGTCGGTGTCCATTATGTTCAGTGTCTAGCCAGTTTCATTCTCTGAATCTGTGAAACTGCATCAGTTGTGTTCTTTGAAGCACTGCTCAATTGCTCTCTTTATAAAGACCCTCATTTGGTTGAAGTTTAAGGCTCCATTGCTTTCCTGATTCTTCGATTCAAAACTTCATTCCCAAATTTCACTACCAAGTTAAATTTACCACCTGTAAATTTCAAGTGAAAAAACTGCATACAGTAATGAAAAAACATCTGTTTACTGATACACGTTGTTTACATATGGAATATGAAGCATGTATCAACTAGTCAATCATTCTTAAAAAACTAAACCAGCTCTGAAAAACGTGGTGGTGAATTTAACCTGGTCAATAACCTGTGTATGATTTAAGAAACATTTAATCATGTGCATTTTCCAGTTATTTTGTATAGATTTGTTGCCCCTGGGAACATGTTTATGACAGGAGTTTTTTTTTTAGAAGGGGAGAGAGGTTATTGGAAAGGAAAGGAGAACAACGTTATGAGAGATTTGCCTTTTATAAATTCTATTTTTGGGCTTTTGAGAAAGGGAAGGATGGACAAATAATCGCTGAAATGTGAATTTCTTTAAATAAAATAAATATTTACAGGTTGTTTTCTCATGAAGTTGTCATGGTTCTGCATGGGAGATGTCATAATGTGGGATTATAACAGAGGATTGTAAACTTTCAATAAAATACTTTTCAGAAATTACATTCATTCTACATGTGTCTTAAGTGTGATCCGTATTATTTTTTATACAAAAAATTGCTCTTTATATCGATCCATACAAAAATTACTGAGAAGACTTCTAGCGCAATAAAAGATACTTAATCAGTTCAGCGACACATTGATAAACAGAGAGAAAGGAACTCTGCCTTTTGTTTCATTTTATTAAAATGGGACAAAGATAAATGTGGTAATAAAAGAAAGAAAAAAAGCACAACATGCTTATAAACACAAATATACAATGTAAAAAATATATTGTATCGCTGTCCACTGATGTCATGTTTGATCTCCTGGTAAATGGGGTCTTGGGGCCTTTTTCACTAGCCTGTGTGTGTGCGCACCCCTTTCTGTGCAGCTCTGAGAGGGGTATTTGCTTTTACCAATTATTGTGTGTGTGTGTCAGTCTCTTCCATGTCTTGTGTGTGTAAATAATGTATGTGTTGATATTATATTGTGAAGTCCTCACATCTTCTCCTCTCCTTCTTTCTTGACTTTGACAAACTCTGCCATATTGGAGAAGTATTTCTGGTTGGCCTCAGCCACCTTCTTCTCTGCAGCCCCTGGGTTCACTATCTCTAGCCCCTGAGAAGGACAGAAGAAAGACAGGAAAAGAGTGTTAGAAGAATTTTATATTCCACCCGAATGTTCCACCCGTAAATCCATACAGACCTTTTTTAGATTAACATGTTTCAACTACTAAACAATCATGTGACATGCAATGCAACTTCTTAGAGTAATTAGTGTTCTTCAAGAAAATATTGTTAGAATTTGTGACTTGATGAATAACAAAAGTAGATTGAAAGGGTTAATTTCCAGAGCAGGTTGTACCTGTAGAGGAGTGAAGGCTACGCTGGAGCTGATTCCTGACGAGCGATCTCTGACTGTGGACTTTCCTCCATACGTCATACTCTGCTTCTGCAGAGTTCTCTGTTAGGGCACAGACAAAGACAGAATTACATTGTTTATTAGTGCAGTTGTAGATATAGAAAATGAAAAATGCTACCTGTAAATTATACAGGATTTTAAAATCACCCATAACATCAACCTGTGAGAAAGTGAAAGCAAGGCGCTTTGATCCTAGGTTAAGGGTAAACCTCTAACAGTGTTAGTTTACCTGTAGGGACTTGGATATCCTGGCCTTGGTGGCCTCGTTGACCTGGGCCTGTCTGACACGCCCACTGCCACTCTTCCCCAGCTGGCCCAAGCTGAAGCCCAGATCCTCCTGGTACGCATCATCCTCAATCTGACAGACAGAGACGAAGGGGTTTAAACAACATTACATACATGATGCTGTTATTGCAGTTTCTGGTTCGCCCTCTTGTTTTGTTAATAAAGTCAAGTGTGAATAAATTGTGCCCTGATAAATCTTGAAATACAAAGAAACAGTGCTGACGTCTGCAAAGGTCATTCTGTTGGCGTGTTTCCTGATCTCCGTCAGTCCCAGGCGCTCCTTCATCTTACGATATCTGTAGAGAGATCGAAGAGACAGTTTAAATCAGTGAAGAGGAGGAGATGACACCACTAATACTGCTGCAACCTCTCTATTATATCTTCAGAGAGTATACACTGCTACCCTCTGAGGCTACATTCAGTAGGGCTGAATGTTCAGAAAGATGCTGATACATGTTCTGTGTATAGAATAGGTATGCCAGCCAGGTTCAGTACCTCCTTCCTCCTCTCTTCTTCCTCTGTCCGTCCAGAGGGGCTGGCAGAGGTTTGACCGTCTTCACTGGTGGAGGCTCCTGCCACTTATCAAACTTCTTCTCTATCTCCTCCCTCAGATCGTAGCCCACCTGCAGAGACGAACACAGGAGTTCATCAGTAAAATTATCAATGAATTAGCCAGCCAATTTCTCTTACACAGCCAAACCGCAAAGCCTTTTAGTACATTATTAATACCTCCCTCCCTCCACAACCCCTCCCACTCTTACCTTGCCGTCTGAGCTCTCATGGAAGCTGTCTACTCGGGAAGCCAGTGTGCACTTTGCTGACACCAGTCTGGCCGCCTTCCTTCTCAGGTCCTACACAACAATGGGATATATATCTGTTAGCCACTTGCTACAATGTTAACATAAAAAGCTACATAAATGAGAAAGACATCAGAGCACAAAGTTGCCCCAGATGTGTACAGACCGGGGGTAGTGTCTGGACAAAGTCACAGTGGTAGATGTAGCCTGTGTGGGGGAGCAGGGAGGTGCTGCTGAACCCTGACAGGTTCCTCCTCTGGGCCCCCAGCAGCATCAAGTTACAGGCTGGCATCTTAGACAGGTTAGTCAGGCCTCCAGCAATACCTACCAGGAGAGAGGGAGGAGGGTGGGTAAAGAATAAGGGAAAGAAAAAGGAGGAGGGGGAGAAAGAATTTAACAGATTACCCAAATCCTAAATTTCTCTGAAAGTTCAGTAGATAAGACTTTAAATTGTGTAGTCAGTATTCCTGGCCATCTCTCAGCTCCTCACTCACCCATGATCTTAGCAGCAGTCGAGGCTCCAACAATGACGGACAGATTAGGAGCGATGAATGACATCCTGGACTCCACGTATTCATAAATCCTGTGTTTTGATTGGTTCAGCTCGAGAGACATGTCACAGGCCTCTTCCAATCGCTTCAGTTCATCATCACCCAACAGTGTCCTAAAAACATAAATCATGTTATCACTTTACCATCACTGAAAACAATACATGCTGTCAAGGTCCCATTGGTTGACCTCTCACCCCTGTGTGGTAGAGGCGGTGACACTGACAACCATGATGGTGGCATTGGTCAGGATCTGCTGTAGATTCTCATTGTTCTTGCACTTGTCCAGGTTATTACCCAATTCCTGAGGAGACAGACAGACACTGGATTTATCCAACAGCGATCCAACAGAGTTACAGAGAAAAATTAATATTGACAATATTGTTTTTTCGTATATTACAACATATTACACAAGTAAACAGTCGCACCTTGACTGTCCGGACGTAATCAAGAGCATTTGGCACCAGGGACTCGAGCTCAGGGAACCTCTTGGAGTACTTGTCACGAACAAACTTGTGAATTATGTCTGATGGAAAGAGAAACAAAGTAAGAGTTGTAAAATATGTTTATTATACTGGTATGGACTTGTAGGCTTGATTGTACATGCTTAGTAGATTGGTGTATATGGTGAATATGTATTCATGTTGGGCCTGCACGCCTGTGTATCACACGTTTGAAAACTCACTCAGTTCGTTCTCGATCTCTACTGTGAGGTTGTTGGCTGCTACGATCAGTTTGTATTCTGGGTCTGATTCCACTGGACCAGAGACTAATGAGGGAGGGGAGAGAGCAGTCAGTCAACACCATATGAATACAATATGAATCTGTCCTATTCTATTATATATGGTTTCTATGGAAGGGGAATGGCAGACGCAACTTAATGACTTAATTCTAGTGTGTGAATGTAACATGGATGTCCAATGCAGGGATTTCTCTACAGCAGCATTCACAATTTTCATGACAGTAATGTGTCTTATCTTTCCATCCCTCCAGAACAGGACTTCTTACGGCTAAACAGTGCTGCTGTGTCCTCTAGGAGGGGACAGATATATGTTTGTTACAGGAAGAATGAAGACGGGTCAACACTCACCTTCTTCAGAGTTCTTGCTCTGTTTCTCGACATAATATCCAATTTTGTCCATGATCTCTGAAAACTGTGGACATGTAAATCGAGGGTTATTAAACATTTTGAAAAGTATCAGCTGTTCAATGCTTTATCTTCTATCAGATAATTAACATGCGAGCCACAGGGTAAGACAGACAAACATAAAACAGCCTCCTCACCTGTTTGCTGTTGCGGAGCTTAGCAATGGACGCCACACTCTCAGCGCTGCTGTAGTCCACTTCCATTTCCTCTGGGATGTCCTCCAACCCTCCCTCCGCCTGTCCCTCCCCAGCCTCCCCATCACTCTCCCCCTCCTCACCCCCTGGGTATAGTCCTTCCTCCCCTTCATCACCAGCCTCCTCTAGATCTGCCAGGAGCTCGTCCGCCAGAGACATCTGTAGAAACAACACAAAGGCAATGAAACAGTCGAGGAAAGGATGAGTGAGAGTCAATGTAGAGCTTTAGTGGAAGGGAGTAGAGGGGATAGTGCATGTCATAATTCATCTTTGAATAATATTTGGACATCGTAGTCCTACTGTTTAAACATTTTCTGAGGATTAGAAACAAGAAAACGTGAAAGTTCCCAGCTAAACCACACTATCTGGCCTAAGTTAATTTATGGGTTTGTTAAAACCCATATAAGCGAACATACATTCATTAGAACGCCATGACACCGAGATATGCCATTATTTCCACCAACAGCTCGCACGAGATTAAAATTAGCTAGAATTAGCCATTATTTCACTAACTTGCTTGGACCTGGCATGGTTAGCACAGCTAATGTAAGCTAGCTGAGCTAGCTAAATAGGTCAACGTTAGTTCTCTATATATATGTGTGTGTGTGTTATATTTGGGACCATACGCTCATCCAAAGAACTTACCTCGCAAGTTTGAAACTCCTGCCGTCCAAAGAAAAGCCAAAAAGCGAAGAAACTGCAAAGTGTCGTCTCCTTTTACTTGCAATTGTTTGGTTGTAACTACTACGACGATACACGACGCACAATAAATGCGTCATGATAAATTAACCAACGGAATGTCAGAAGTCTTGTAGGGATGTTGAGCAAAGGTTTCTGGGAATTGCTGTGTTTGGGATAAGCCGCATTAGATAAGCCAAGCAAAGCGACCCCTCTGTTTTCATCAGGGCCCAAACATTTCCAGTGTCTGTCAGTATTTATATGTGGAATGCTTTTCATATTCAGTGGATAGCCATTTATTTCGTTGCGTAGATTCTCTATTGGACGTGGGGGCTTTGATCATCTTGTCTCATCCATGTTGTTTCATAATGGAATAATAATCAGTGAAGGGGATGGAGAAATGGGATTATTTTTTTGTTTGTTAGCCCCATCACTTGAACCATCCATTGTTAGATAACACTGTCCTTTCATCCTTAGATTCAGGTAAGAAAAGCATTCTATTTGTAGCCCAGTCTCCTTTCTCATAAAAATCAATACTCTTACCTTGTGAATATAATACAGTACAATTTATTCTCATCAAACAGTTCAATAAATGTATCACAGTTTTTATGTTATTTTTATTTCCCCGGTTTTATACATTATTCCATGAAACCCATTCTTTAAACAATACAGGTTTTAAACCGACATTGAAACAGACTAAACAAATGGACTAGTTGGACCTTGACTGCATGATGGATTGTTATTAGTAAAAAATAAAATAACAGATACATCAACTGATGGAGTTATTTACTGATGAAAGGCTTCAATTTTTTCATGCTAAGCTACATTAATTGTCCTCAAACAAAGTAAAAGAATGACAAGACAACTATAAATTCAGTAACATTAGAAAATAATGAAACATATTATAGTTACATTAGAGGACATAGTTAAGTACATGATGGTTGATATAAAGACATTAAATTATACAAAATACTTTTTAGTAATTAAGAGGTTTGGGAAAATATCTTAATAGCTTTATTTGTTATGAGGGACTGATAAATCAAGAAAGTATTACCTAAATGCATTTTGTCCCAAACAATTCTGAGAGATAAAATGAATTGCACCAAAATAAATAAACAATATTTACATAGTATGGAAATCCATTTTGAATAAATAAATCCATGAATCAATAAATAATAGTAAAGCTTGAATAAAAAGTATACAGAAACATAGCTTGTTTTCATTTTTTCGTGCAGTCTAAGAATACATCTAAATTAAACAGCTCTAAAATGATATTGTATACACTTGTATCACTATCTTTGTACAAATGCTGAATAAGTACTCTCAAATACAGGAGTTAAGCTTGTTTTCTGTCCCCAACTGCTGCCTAGAAGAATGACTGAATGACTGACTGTCTGACTGACTGCAATGAAAACCATTTTTACAAAGTGAAGATTTCAATCCAAGCTTTCACATAGACAGATAGATAACTAAAGAAAGTGCCTTCCCCCTACAGATGGGGAAAAGTACAACAGAAAGAAGCAGAAAAAGATGTTAAGCTGGTACACAATAAGACTCCCATTGCATAGCCGTCAAATCTGTTTCAGATTTTACAAAGCTCCAGGCTCCTCTTCGCCTAGGACAAGCTACCTTTGCCACTGGCCACGTCCAGCCAATGTCTATAAACCAACCTCTATGTACAGTGGCAAAGGGAGGAGTTATCAACCACCTGGATTTAAGGTCTTCCACATATAAGATCCTGTAGCTGGTAAAACCTGGAATGTGTCCAGCTTCTAGAACGGGAGTCTTTTCTTTCCGTTGCCCGATCGATACAAAAATAGCCTCTGAGAATGGTTGGTGGTTTGGGGTGTAATTCACTGGCCACTCTCAGAGGGTTCTGGTCTCAGGGTTCAAGACCAACCGCTGAGTATTCCCGGAACACCACGTCACACCAAGTGGGGGTCGTCGGCAGGACTGACAGTGAAGCGCGATGATGTCACCGAGTTGGCCCCCATGGGCGACCTTGGTTTGATTGACAAGTCCTCTTTTCTTTTGGAGTCTTTGCCTTTGCTGTTCGCTCCTGATGGAAAGACAGGAGTTTGATGTAAGTTTGATTTACAAACACAACCAGGCACTGTCTTAGCACAGTGCATGAACACTTGCATTGCAGGCAGCTATGAATTGATGAAGTTACTCATGGCAATGCAGCCAAAAAGGAAATGCTAAAAATTCATCTATATCTATTAGTGAATAAAGAGCTGAATCACTGCTTTATAGACATTTCCAAGTTAAAAATAAACTCTTTACAAGGAACACTTCCTCCTTAAAGAGCTTTGAACTGTTCAACTCTGCAGGCTGAGAGAGATCATGAAAGCATCTAATTTTGGTGTTGATGTGCTCATGTATATAAAAAACCCAGAGGGGATTCTGAGCCAAAACTCTCATTATTCTGTGAAATGAAGCGATCACTGTGAGAGACTGAGAGTGGCCGGCAATTGGAGACCAAATTAAAACTAGGTGGAAAACATATCTTAGGCTTGCATTGTTGAGCACAAGATTTATGTCCCCACTCAATTCTACATGTCACAGTGTGTGGGGAATAATTACAGGAGATTAATTCTGGCCACATATCTTGAGAAGGTATGGGGGGAAATGAGGGCTCTCAGTTTCAGTGGGTGGGGATAAAGTCACGCTATTTAATAGGAGCTGTCGGCTTGTGATGTCAACAGAGTTTCTATTAGCCTTCAGTAAATGTAGACAAACAAAAACAGAACCCTTTCACTCAGCATGAGATAGGTGCATCTATAGACTAAAATTCCCCCGCACCCTCCCCTTGAATATAGACATACGTACCATGTAAATCAAATTTAGTGCTTTTGCCAGGGGCTGGAGCTGGGCTGGTGGGGGCGGAGCTACCCAGCTCATTGGTTGGAGTTTCCTGTCCCACAAAGTTGAGAAGAAGAGTCAGGGATTGAAGATCCGGTGGCTTTACATATAGCACATACAAGTATTCACAAGTTCAAGTTTGAAATATACTGTACGGGACAAAACAAAACAAATACCTGATCAAAGAGATAGACAGTGACATCATCAAAAAAAGACACATTTCTTCCTCTATCTTTCTCTTTGTCCATTGGTTCCCGTGGCGACTTAAGCAGACTCCTCAGCCCCACCCTTTTGTCAACATCTGTTTCAGTGACAACAATCACTCTCCTGGAGCTTTCATCTTCATGCTCTTCCTCCTCATCCTCGTCAGGGTCACTTCCTGTTGACATGCCCCTCCTTCTCCCACTCCTGTCTCGATTTAACCCCCCCTCCCCAAATCCCCTTTTGGGACTTGGGGAGAGAGGGAGAGCAAGAGCGAGAGGAGGGAGGGAGAGGGAGAGGCGAGCCAGTTTGGCTGTGAAAGAAAAAATAGGAAGATAGGTTTAGGTGCAAAGCCTCAAGCTTACCCACTTTAATCACACCAAACATTATAATATATAATGTATTGACAGTTAAAGGATAATTTTCAGACACACAAAATACTTTAGGGGTACCCTTCATTGCTTGATTTGCCACAGGCTGAGGGGGTGTAGTTTCAGGCTGCTCGATCACAGTAAGTGGTTCACTGGTATTCCCAACCGACTCACACTGGGGTCCTGGACCTGGACCTAGGGCTGGTTCCTGCTCCTCTTTGCTATGGACCAGAGAGTAGTTCATCAAAACATGTTAACTGTGACTCTTTCTTACCCGTCAATGTCTGTCATTAATAATACAATTGACATTCTAAGGCCCTTATGAAAGTCCTTGGTGGGATGATACCAAAGATCTTAATCATTAAAAAAAATACATGTGCACTGTACTGCTGAGATGCCACAAACTGATGGATAGGCTAGAAAATAACTTTTACGTTTTCATTTAGAAAATTTGAAAATCTCTAAATTATTCACCAAAGCAGTTGATGGGTCTCTAATGAAAGAGAACAAACCTTTCAGTGTCTTTGTCTTTCACACTGAGTTGGTCCCCCCCGCTGTCATCTGTGGTCTGGTCTCCCCAGGGCCGGATAGTGACAGTTTCACTCACTGTTGCTCCCCAGAGTACATTTGATTTAACATTCTCACTGAGTGAGAACTGCAGCCTCTCCTCACACACCTGTGGAAAAGGTACAGGGATTAAGACAACTGCATACAATTGAAACAAAATGGGTTTCAAATAATGAATACTGAGAAAATAAGACGTTACGCTTTTATGTTTACCTGCATCATTAGGCCATTTTTAGTGGGCATTTTTGAAAGTGACCTCTGATCCTTGGAATCCGAAGAATGGCACGGTGAAGGGGATGATGGGCCCTGCAGTTCACACCTCTCCTCTTCAGGGGAAGGTTTGGTCCCAGAACCCAGGACCACTGATGGAGCCGACCTGGCCAGCTTATCTGAGTTCTCAGAGATTCCATCTACTTCCTCCTTTAGTTCCACTCTCCTCTTGCCCTCAGGAGTTGAGGTTCCATGGGTCTCTTCACCATCTTTATCTGTCTCTCCAGCACTCCTGGGTTTCTGGTCCGGTGACTTCTTAAAAGACTCCAGCAGTTCCAGGTTCCCTAGAAAGAGATCACCCAGAGTGTCCTCCTCATCCCCGGATATGCAGCACAGCTGCTCCAGTTTCTCAAAATCCTCCAGGGCCTCCTCGTCCAAATCCTTCCACTCAGAGATCAATAGCTCTGGGATGGAGTTAAGTGAACGCTGGGGGAAGGACGGGAGGATTGTGGACGTTTTCTGGTCCAGGTTATTTTTGACGTCCTTGCCCACTGTATTGGATGCAAGATGGGTCTGGTTTTGACTGTCCTCTGGAAAAGATGGAAGCATTGGTCGCACAGGTGAGAGGTCAAGATTGGCTGAGATCCCTCTGCTTTGAGTTGTGGTGGGTGGTAACTCTGGAGGGGGTGGTTCTGGCGCATCTGTGAGGGTGGGGGGCATCTGGTGGTCCCTTTCAGCATAAGCAATGTAATCTGGGCTCAAATCCTCCAAGTTCATTTGACTGATCTCCTCCTCTAGTCCTACGACAGAAGGTGGTGGACTAGGAAAAGAGTCGTCCAAACTCTCCAACTTATCATCTTGTACTTCAAGGTCTATACTGGGAGGGGGACTGGGGAAGCCTACAGAACTGAAGTTGTCTAGTTGTGGATCAGACTGATCTATAAAAGAGGCTAACTCCTCCTGCATCTGCAAGCCATTATCATTGGAACAATACAAAGGGTCAGATAGAAGAGATATGTCCCTTAAATTCTCTCTCACAATTACAATGTCTGTCTTCTCCTCTCTCTCCTGCTCCACAAGCGGGTGAGTTAATTCAGCTTCTTCAATGTGTATGCTTTGCTCGATATCTTCCAGGCCTGACAAGTCTAACTGGGGTGCTTCAGTGATGCAAATGGCTATATTCTCTATTGTGTGAGTGAGACGGTTCTCTAATTCCAAGCCCTGCTCTTGTTCAACAATATTTTCGTCTGCTGACCCTCTTTCGATTTGGACCTCACTGAGCTGATTCTGAGAAAATCTGTTGAAGTTCTGATTCTCCTCAGTCTCAATTACGTCATTCTGTAAAGACATCATTTGATCCTGAGTGTCTCTGCCTGTTTCTGTAAATGAGGTAGAACGCTCCCTCCCTTGACCAAATGTCTCTTCTTGTTCTGGGATTTCTATATTTTCTATATTTTCTACCTCAGCTTCCAATTGATCATCAACTTCATCTGGATTTTCAATATTTTCCACCTGCTGTACCTCCAATGCCTGGGTTACCTGTTGGATTTCTATGCTTCCAGAATCCCTGTTGGACATAGACTGTTTCTGGGGTAACTCTCCCTCAATTTCCACATAACCTGTCCATGACTGCAACTCTTCATTGGACACCTCCTTACAGCTTTGGAGGATGGTTGGATGAGTTTCACTCCCTGCCAATTCATCATTCTCCTCAGCTTCCCAGAACTCACGCCCCACTACCAGACGCTCCCTCTCCTCCCAGGCCTCCATCCCAAACCCTGAAAAGAATTCTGACCCCAGTTCGACTTCTGGGTTCCTGTTCTCCGAAGAGGCCCACTGATCGTTCTCGGCTGGCCATAGGTGCAAGTCTTCTTGGTGGAACCGGTGGCAGTCAAACTCGCCCCTCACCACTCCTCCCACTCTCCCCTCATCCTCCTCCAGAGTATTCCACAGCTCTTTAGTCTTGAGCTCAAGGTCCTTAGACGACTCCCGGTCAGTGTTATCAGCAGAGCTCTCCCTACTCAGAGACCCACTCTGGCTTTCCCTCATCGCCCCTCTCTGTGGTGACTTCTCATTCAAGGCGGTACACAGCTCTCCAGCGGCTAACTGTTTCTCTGTCTCTGACTTGGCCTTTGCCCTCTCATCCTCAGTCTCCTCTGAGTAACACAGGTTTCTCAGGCCAAGTTCATTGGCATCTGTGCGTTGGATCTCCAATCCTTGCCCTTCTTCTTTCTCAGACACTTCAACTTCCCCCTCAGCCCAGAAAGAACGAGACAAACCACTCTCTCCACCATTGATCGACTCTCCATTGTTTGGCTCAAGTATTGCTGGGATGTCATCACTCAGTTTTGCCTCACTGGTTTGAATACCATAGAACCTTGATAATCTGGATTCTCTGTTATCATGGTCACTGTGTGATGGTGTCACTGGTTTCGTACTGTCGTTTACATCATGGTGTGCGCTCAATGGAGGGTGATCATTGACTTTCTGTTCAATACCAGGGGATTGTTCATCCTCAAGGCTTGATATGCAATTCTTTGTCTGAATGCCTGGTAATGATTTCAAACTATCTGCATCAGCGATGTTATGAGAAAGTAAGGTCAAGTCTTTGACTGTAGAATCCTGAAAACTGAAATCATTTGACTGTACATGTGAAATCACACCATCTCTGTAATCATTATCTACCTCAGTTCCCTCATTGTATGAGAACCCTTTCAGGGGCTCATTATCCAAATTAGAGAAGAGCTTTGCAATAAACTCAACACTACCTTTTGTCTGTGGATCATCAGATAGTAGCCCTTTTCCGTTGGACTCTCTACTCTCATTCTGGAATATTCCAGAATCTTCTCTCTGTTCAGATTCTAGCCCTGCCACTTGTACTTCTTCTCTCACACTGAGATTGTTCTCCTGAACATGTTTCAGTCCATCATCATCAATGTGAGCCATATCCTTCTCATGAGCATTTTGATACAGAACCTTCTTTTCATCAGAGATCCGAATAGTTTCATTCTCCCTCCCTATGTTGATTTTCCCTTCGTTTTTCAAAACCCTCTGACTCTTCTTCAAGGGACTCTTATCTCCTGTTTCACCCTCTTCTTCCATCTCTATCTTTTCCTCGATTCCCATCAACATCCCCCTCTCTCCTCCGCGTCCGCTGCTGGGTCGGGAAACAATCAGTCCATCACTGCCCCTCCTGCTGAGTCCCTCCACCTCCAAGTCGCTGTCAGAGAAGTAAGCAGAGTCTCGGTGGGGGGTTTCAGTCCCCAGAGCCCTCCATCCTCCACCGCCCCCTCCTCCCCCCACCCACGGGTCGCTAGGCGTGAGACAGTCTGCTGAGCTGGAGGTCAATGGTGAGAGGACTGAGTCTGTGGGGGTGATGGCAGAGAGAGAGATGTCAGAGGATGGGTCCCAGTCTGGGGTTGTTGGAGTGGCTGCAGCCTCTAGAGGCAACACAGAATCACTGGAGCTAATGGCTACCATCTCAGATCTGTGACATTTATTGTCTTTCTGTGAGTTCTCTAAACAGCTCTTTACATTCGTATCATGTGCCTCTTTTCTCTCTCTGAAGTCTGCCTCGTTTTGACTGCTACAGCCTTTTGAACTCTCTGAATAACCTTCCTTGTAATATTTAGATTCAATTTCACATGCTCTGTCTGTTTCTGATTTCTCTGTTTCTGATTCATGTGAAATGTCATCAACCTCCTCCGGTAGGTGATCCTCTGCCGCTGTACCGCTGGCCTCAGCTTCACCTTTCATTAGCTCACAATTCCTTTTAACCACAGTTACTTGACTCTTGCTCTCTGTCTCATCTGCAGAAATGTGTGATTTATTATCACGCGGCACACTCTCAGATTCTTCTACATCTTCAGTTACACTGTCCTGTGACAAAGACTGAACTTGAGCCTGTCTTGATAGCTCTACCCTATCTCTAGCTCGTTCTTCTTCCCTAACTGGTAAGGCAGGGCAGTCTGAAAAGTCCTCTGCTTTAGAACAGGGGGATGTTTGGTTGAGTAGTAGGCCATTTTTGGGCATTATCTCTGAAAAGACAAAGTCATCAGGTTGGGACTGGGAGTCTGAGTGGGAATCCGTAGGACATTGCTCCTCCTGTTTAACTGCCTGTTTATTTGATCCTATTTGCAGGACTGGGATTTCAGGCCGTATGGTCACCTTGATCTCGCTCTTTTTTGCCCGCTTGGTAACTTGAGCGTAAATGGCCTCTGTTGGTGTGTCATCTTTGCCTTTGTTAGACACTCGTATTGAACTCTCAGATTGAAATCTGATAGTCTGGGAGGAGTCAGGATCTATGCATATGGACTCATATTCGGGTGACATTGGAGTGGGGGATTGAGAAAAATCTTCGCCCTGCTTGTTGGAGGCAGCTGCATTTTGTCTTGATATAATCTCTGTCAGAAATGTCTCAGCTGATTGTATCTCCTTCAGAAATTCTTCTCTGGTCATCTCTTCCTTCTGTGACTCCTGAAACTCTGACTCATCCTCCCTTCTGATGGTGATTTCAGAGAGAAGGGACCTGGATCTCCTCATGCCTCTGGAGTAGGCCTCCTCAGCCTCAGCATAAGATGGCAGGCCGGGGGCGCAAGTGTAAGGACGCGACCTTGAGCCTGGTGGGTGGAGGTATTTCACAGGGTCTCTCTCTGGATCTCCATCTGTATCCATCCTTCCTGTGTTGATCTCTGTGAGGAAAAGATCCTTCTGGAAAGAGCCTTTCCTGACAGAATGCTCCTCATCAGCTCCCATCACTGTGTTGTGTCTTTCTGACCCCCACGACTGTCCTGCAGACCCCAGCTCTGTGACCAGCGACTGGGACCGACGCATCCCTCTTGAGGGCTGGAGGAAGTTCCCTGACCTCTCTCCATCTCTCTTCTCCTCCTTCTCCCTCTCTCCCTCCCATGAGGTCTTTCCCTCTTCTGACTGTGCCTCGTTAGACTCTGTAACACTGGAGATCTCGGTCAGAAACAGGTGCATGGGGGATTTCTTGGCGGTGGCCACATGATCCGCCTGCAGCTCCGCATCCTCCCTCCAGATGGCAGGCAGGATGGTGGCGAGGCGTGACTGGGTTCTCTTCATCCCCCGGGAGAAGAGCTCGGCCGTGGCTGGGTCTGCGTCCTCAGACAGGCTGGAGTGTGTGATGGTGGTTCCCTCTCCACCGTTGCTGGATTTCTCAGGAGACATGAAGGGGGAGTCATCCTCCTCGTCCGAGTAGGTGGGACTGGAGGATGAGTGCCTCTCAAATTTGGGAACCGTGGACTGGGAGCGGGATATGTTGGTGTACACCGGGCGTAAGGGGTTTTGGCGGCGTACAGGAGAGTCAAAGTCTTTTTTGTGGGAATGGGAATTATCCCTGGAGTTGTGCAAGGATGCAGCACGCCTCACACCGCCTTGTCTGTCAGAGTAGTCACAGGATAGCGGGTCTCTTTGAGAGTACGACTGGGGCTTGCTGTACCTGGAATAGGTGTCTCCTCCAGCATAGCCATGGTAGAGTCCTCTTTGGGGTTTGTAGTGAGGCGGTAGTGGGGGAGGACACATTTGGGGAGGGGGGTAAATGGGGTGGCTGGACTGTGGTATGGATGGGGAGAGGGACGGGGATGGGGGCAGGGTCTGGCGAGGACGGTGGAACCCCAAATGGTCATAAGACGACGGGGGGCAGCTGCCCAAGTGGTGGGGGTCTGTTTCGATTTTGCCACCCATGGAGCTGGAGTAGTGACCCAACCCCATTGCTCTGTGGTAGCCCAGTGGAGGGGCAGGAAGGGGGCGAGAGTGGAGGTGGCTGCCCGAGGACATGGACATGGAGCGGGGCTTCGGAGGGAGGACTGGGGCTTGGGAATCAGTGGTCGACCCCCTCTCCCCGTCACCATCTTCTTCCTCCTCATCATCCCCTAAATCCACCACTGAGAAGTCAGTCACCCTACTGGAGGTGTCTTTGAACTCCGCCACGCCCGTGTTGGAAACCAGTAGCTGTACCTCGCTGGATCGGATGGTCTGGATGCTTTTCCCGCCTCGCCCTCCATACTCCTCCTCAGAACTATAGGGACCGCGCTCTTTCCCTAACATTCCACTGCGAATCTCCACCAGCTCCAGATCTCCAGGACACATTGAGTCTGAGCGGAAAGAGTGTGCTTTCCCTTTAAGAGTTGGGGACTTATCCTGAGGAGTGTGCTCCTCCAACCTGATGTAGTACTCACTGGCAAGGGAGGGGCTACGAGCACTTATCACAGGGACAACGGTGGGTGTGTCCAGGGACTGTCTGTGAGTGTGGTTAGCTGTTGGGATTGGCTGGGGAGGGGGAAGTGGTTTGTAGCCCCGCCTTGCGTGAGCCTTCTCCCAGAAGTACTCAAAATTCAAGCCTTTGCTGGTTTCCGTTACTGTCAGGATGTCATCAAGTTCAGATGAGGATGAGGTGATGCAGTTCCCCACAGGGTCCAGCAGGGGGTAGGAGTTCCCCCTGTCATCCCTCCCGTACTCCCTCTCTCTCTGACGTTCACTTGCTGCAATCTGGAAGGGCGGTGGACGGAGGGAATCCCAACGTCTCTCAAAGGACTCCTCGCTCTCCCCTCTCCTCCCTCTCCCTTCCTCATACTCCTCATCCTCATCCTCTTCTTCTCCCAAACTCCCCCTGGACATCCCTCGCTCTGCGGCCATGAGGGAGGAGAGAAGGAGGAATACCTCAGCGATGGAGGGGCGTTGGGATGGATTGAGCCAGCAGGACTGCATGATCTCATACCTGTAAGAGGCGTAAGGAAAGACAAACACAAAGATAAGGATACATGTACACTCACCGAACACTTTATTAGGAACACTATGCTAATAGATGTTGGAAACATTCCTTTGAGATTCTGGTCCATGATGACATGATTGCATCACACAATTCCTGCAGATTTTTCAGGTGCACTTTCAAGCTGTGAATCTCCCGTTCTACCACATCCCAAAGGTGTTCTATTGGATTCAAATCCGGTGACTGGGAAGGCCACTGAAGAACACTGAACTCATTGTCATGTTCATGAAACCAGTTTGAGATTACTTTTGCTTTGTGACATGGTGCATTATCCTGCTGGAAGAAGGCATTAGAAGATGGGTAAATTGTGGCCATGAAGGGATGCACACGGTCAGCAACAATACTCAAATAGGCTGTGCCATTCAAGTGATGATTGATTGGTATTAACTGGTCCAATGTGTGCCAAGAAAACATTCCCCACACCATTACACCACCTCCACCATGAGAAGGTGTACAGGTGTCCCTAATAAAGTGCTCAATGAGTGTATATCATCACCATGAATCATTATATATGTCACTATTATGTCAGCACAAATTGGAGGAGAGGTAAACCACTGACCAGTAGTCTGCGTGGGAGAGTTTGAGTCTTGGTTGGGCCAAGGTGATCTGCCTCTCTCTGATGACGAAGGTCAACACCTCTTCATCACTGAGGTGCCTGTGGGGCTGAGAGCCAAACTCAAACAACTCCCAGATCACTACCCCAAGAGACCTGACAGAGAGGGAGACAAAGAGAGACAAGAAATGGAGAATAGGAAAAGAGAAGGATAGATTTGGGAGATAGAAGTCATCAAGTTGAGACTAGCAAATAGAAAACATGGCTACTTATTCACATTTTCATTTCAAAGAATGTCTTCTTGTCAAATTGCAAACTTTCTTATAATCACACATTCTATTGTGTGATTATAAGAGGTTTCCTTGTACAGGCTGTTTTCTTAGTGTGTGTGTGTGTGTGTGTGTGTGTGTGTGTGTGTGTGTGTGTGTGTGTGTGTGTGTGTGACATGAGACGTTTTCCTGTCAGACTGAGTCAGAACATACCACACATTGCTGTTCTTGGTCTGGTCAGTGACGATCAGAGATCCTCTGTACTCCTCCAGAAGCTCTGGAGCGATCCAGCGCAGAGGGATCCACAGCTTGTCTGGGGTTAAGTAATAGTCATCCTACACAAACAAACACATACAGAGAGTCATGCCTGGATTTATGATTAATACACCATCAGAGGTTTATAATACTGCAGTATAACAAGAACTATGTTGTGGTTAAAGCACAAACACACACACACACACACACACACACACACACACACACACACACACACACACACACACACACACACACACACACACACACACACACACACACACACAACTGTACTGTACCTTGTAGTGGTTGTGCGACAGACCATAGTCTCCTATTCTAACAGTGAGGTCTGAGGTAAGTAGACAGTTCCTCAAGGCCAGATCACTGGAAAGGAAAAAACAAGCAAAAACTATCTATTTATTTTTGTATCACTCAGTTACCCATTAATCAGTATGCAATTGATTTTTGTGTTCATGTACAATATAATGCATACAAATCATTGAAAAAAGCATCTAGTCATTTTGGTTAGAGAGGCATATCTGAGATCTTGATGAAGAGGTCTAAATCTTGATGAAGAGGCAGGTTGTGACCAGACTAACCTGTGGATGTAGTTGTTCTCATGGAGGTGCAGCAGGCCAGAGGTGATCTCAAATGCCATTCGCTGCAGGGTCAGTAGATCCCGGGTCAACAGGTCAGGGGTCATCCCATCTGACTTCCTCTGGGCCCTCAGATACCTCTTCAGGTCACCCTGGATGGAACACAAAACATAAGACAAATGAATAAGCATTTATAAAAAATAAATTTAAATTTAATAAATTTAAGCACAAACATACTAAATGAACACTCTACGGAGAGTAACACATATGTACATTTGTGAATTCCTGCAGTAAAAAATGTCCTTGCCGAAGTGTTTTCCTGAAAGGCAATAGCGGAATTAGTAATGAGTTGGCAATCATTGTATTAGATGTACTTGATGAAAGGGCAAGGAAATATAAAACGGAAAGCATCTATATTTCCATGAATGAAGATGTTTCTTTTTCTGTGTAAGGGTTGTACCCAGCTCAAGTAAAGAGCAGCAGTGCTGTTTTGCTTCCCTGCCTGATGCTAAATTGATTCGTTAAGAATCATTGATTGGCAAGAGTCCAATCACATGGTTCCTCAGGTCTCAATCAGTATTTGATTAAAATGAAGGGATGAAAACAAACAAACAGTATTGTATTTCAATACCCCCCTGGGACACAAATAGCTGAGAGATGGGGCTGGAGAAATGTAAGGACTGACCATCCATGAGATATACATTATAGTTTTAACAATATTTTAAAGCCATACAGTGTTTGTTTACAAGGATATTGTTTACAAACAATGGAGTAAAACAAGTTCCGATATTGGGTTCTGATGGGGTACGACAGTTGAACTAAGCTAAAGAGGCATTTATAAGTTATATTCTTCAAGAATCAATGGCTATATGTAATTAATTAAAAAGCATGTAGCACCTTTAATGTTATATTTAAGTGCAAAAAGTTACTAAGTATTCACATGGTTGTTTAATGACAAGAGGAAGTATAATCATAAACATATGTTCTAAAATGGCCTCTCTCTCCACAGTATGCCCAACTCTTCTCCATCCCATAATAGTAGTAACATGGCCTTGGGTGCATCCTCACCAGCTGACAGAACTCCATGACGAGGAGGAACGGGATGCTCTCGCTGCATTGGCCCAAACACTGGAGAATGTTGGGATGTTGGAGGCTCCTGAAGGCATAAACAGATGGAACGAGAGATAGAGAGAGATAGAAATAGAGATAGAGTGAGGAAGAGAGAGAGGGAGACAGAGAGAGAGAGAGAGAGAGAGAGAGAGAGAGATGAAACAGAAAGAGAGAGGCAATGCAGCAATGTACAGAAAGAGAGGTGAGACAGGGCCAGAAGAGAGCGGGATAGAGAGAGAACATATTGGTGCGTTAGCTTGTATGCGTTTGCTTGTGGGTGGGAGTGTTTGAGTGAGAGTGTAACAGAGAGAGAGAGGAGAGGTGAGGAGAGAAGAAGATAAAAGAAATAGGAAAAAGTGTTTCTGAGAAAGGGAGATGAAAAAACGGTGTGTGTGTGTGTGTGTGTGTGTGTGTGTGTGTGTGTGTGAAGAAAGATAGAAATAGATGGCGAGCCAAGAGTAATTGTAATCTAAGTTGAGCATAATAAATAGGTCAGTCCAGTATTCATCCATGAGCCCTGTCGCCCAGTTATACAGCAGTTCTCTCACTTCACAGCTGGTCTGCATCTCAAAATGACAAAAATAAGCATTGCTTGGCTCGAGGAAGGAAATAAGCCATACATTTGTAATTTCAGCTCTTTTTATGCCCATACTATATTCAAACACCTGTTCTGAACAATTATGTTGACTCGTGTTTGAAATGTAAAAACTGGGTAGTTTGGAGCACAAAAATGTGCATGTAAATCAACATTAAATGGCCATTTGCGACAAGGATCTAAAATGGCATACATGGTTCTTAACGATAGAATTGTTTGAATGTCTGAATTGTACATGTTTGTTGGAATTCCCCTTAAAAGTGCATGGGGACACAAAATGGCTGCCACAGTGTTGGCAGTTTCTCTGACCTGTATGGCTCAGACTCAGCCAAGAACTTCCTCTGCTCCAGAGGACTGGCACTGACACGCAGCTCCTTCACTACAGCCTGGGAGGAGCTGCAGTCACACAGCACCTCAGCTAGGATCACCTGGGAGTAGAGGGGAGGGGGGATTGGAGGGAGTGTAAGAGAGAGAGAGAGAGAGAGGGAGGGAGAGGAGAGAGGGATACAGTGGTGACTCATGAGAACTGGTAGGAAGCCAAAATTAGATAAACTGATTAAAAAAACTGTTAAAAGGATGTGTCTTGTAAAGAAAACATTGGTTTGAGAGACATTATGACACAACCGAGGGTGGTCAGGCAGGGTACAAGTTAATTATCTCACCTTTCCAAACCAGCCATTCCCTATCTCTTGAAGATAGTTAAGAGTGTGCCTTCGGAAGCACTGGGACTTTGAGTCTTTAAAAAGCACAGGAGAGAGATGAGATGAGAGGGGAAAGAATAATCATGCATCATTTAATGCATTGAAATTAAGTTTGCTGCCATTATGGCATTAGTTAGTCAAATATTGTTTCAGCTACAGCAGTGCAATATCAGCATTTAGTAGGGGGTCCAATCTAAACCTGTGTGTACTCTTTAATGCATCCCTCTCAGAACAACTGCACCAAAACAAGGGAAGCCAATCTTGGTTCTGGAGGTCTACAGCGTGTGGATATTATTCAAGCCCAGTACCAACACACCTGGTGCAACTAATCAACAAGCATTTGATTAGTTCAATCAGGAGTGTTAGTATGAGCTGGAACAAAAGCCTGCACCCACTGCAGTCTTAGTAGACCCAGTATTGGCCACCCCTGCACCACAGAAGAAGGGGCTCTTACCTGAGCCATTCTGTAGGGCAGGGCAGTTGGGCCTGTCCCTGAGTGGCAGGGTGTACACCTCTGGGAGGGAGGGGCAAGAGGAGAGACTGTCCTCCTGGGCGGGGCTTGAACCCCCTGAACACTCCTCCGCTTCCGCATTGTCAAACTCCTGATTGGACACGGATAAACACAGGAAAATGTGGAAGAATTAGAGGTGCATTATAAAGTAAAACATTTAAATCAAATAAAAACCTTATTCAAAGTAGATTTAAAAATCTCAATGCAATACATGAAAATTCAGCAGATGCATCACAATAGTCTAAAGTGGCTTCTGCTTCATCTCTCCTCTTCTTCATGTGAACTGATGTGATGAAATTTGACTGATGAAAGCATCTTGTAGGTATCTTATTGCTTTCTCTAAGGATAGGAAGGCCACTTTAAACTATTCAGATGCATCCAGTATGCTGGCTGAAATACCAATACCACATTGTCAGGTGAAAAAGTTTCATTTGGAATCAGAATAAGAAAACATTATTGATCATTTCTACTTCCTTAAATACTCAACCAACCAACTGGCTTTCAGAACAAACATAATTATTGTGCATGTGGTAAAGTATTATGGATCTCCAAAGACTCATTAACTAATTTCATGACCTAAAGACTAAAATATAGGGTCACATAATGCTCAACACATAAAACTAATTACTAACACAATGACCACATATCTATACAGAGTTTAAATCATGGGCTTCCCAGGGAATCACCATGAGTGTGTGGTCCAGCCCACTATTTTCATAGATTCACCCAAGCTTCTACTGTATGTGTATTTAGAACCCTGGGTAGACATGCATCTCCCAGCATGCAGGCATGCACACAGTGTGACAACGTAGACGAAACAGGTGAATAAGTCTCTTACATGATGGAGACTTACATTGAATCCCACTCCTCCTCTTTTACAGCACAGGCAGGTGAGGAGCAGCAGAACAAAAGAAACGAGCCCCGAGCAAGAGATGAGGATGACGACGTATGGTGGAGGAGAGAGAGACGCAGCCCTGGATTGAGAGACTTAAAGGAAGATAGGGGGATGTGGGAGAGGAAAGGAGGAGGAAAAGGGTTAATGTTGTCAATCAGCTAGATATTCCTGAAGGAAACACTGTTGTTAGGTTGGAGTGTGGGTGAGTGAGAGAGTGAATGAATGAGGGGAGAAAGAGACACTTCATTGAACAGGAAAAAGGTTGAAGTCAGTGTTACAATATCGAGGAGATTGATTGGGGGGGAAACCATTGGCATACTTTCATAGTGGTAAGTTTGGAACAGAGCGGAACACCCCAATGAACAGCTTGCATTGGGATTTGGGAGAAGCAGGAGAGGAAATCAACTTTGGAGGAAACCATCGTCTGAATCAATAAAAGGAATGAGAGATCGGAATCAAAGTTAAAGTTGGGAAAGTCTACCATTCCGGTTAGGAAAGAGAGGGGAGGTGGGGGGGGTATCAAAAAACGGCATTCCTTCAAGGAAACACAGTTGAGAAGCAGGGGAGAGGGTTGGAGTAGTCATTTAGGTGAGGCCGCTAAATGGGGAGGGTTGGAAAAGAATCACTCAAATCAGGAAGGTTGGCTACTTAGGTGAGAAGGAGGAGTTGGGGCATTTTTTAACATTTGTACCTCAACTTGGTCGATTGTGAGGAGCGAACCATCTGTGAAAAAGAGAAGGGGGGAGGGCAGGGTGGTTAAAAACCCTTCACAAGTTCTAACTGCGTAAATTTGCACCTGTAAATCCTAAAGCCACCTGCATTGCTAAATACAATCACTTACTAATTATTAAAGACTGTCTAGGTAAAATTGCCAAAGTCATCTGTTGATACTTCTCAAACATCTATGAGGACACTTGCATGTCACTGATCAAGGATCATGAACGACGAAAGGATCCATTCAAGGATCCAAACTTTGCGTGATTTGAATATAAACAGGCTTATCAATCATAACGAACACCATGCATGTCCAGCATTTATCAACACTTGTAGATATTCTTCAACACATTATTCAAAACAAAATGACTAGTGTTCCCACCACTTCATGTGCATGAGTGTAAACTATGGTGTGAAGATGCAGCACCATTCCAGTAGTCTAAACAAAATACTTTAATTGATGTTTGCCCTATTGGATCAATGTGTAGGCCTAACTGTGATTAACAGCATTGGCAAAGACCCACTTTCACCTCTCACTCAACAAATCCAACAAAAGTCAAATCCCACACATTGAGATTCCAGTTTCAGATAGGCAATCAATTGAATATTTTCATGAAGTCCTTGATTGATTAGACATTGGGGGAAATCCAAGTGATCTCAACCAAGGTAAGTGAGGATGTGTTGAGATTAGAAATAGCCAGGAGTTACTCATTGGAAACAGGCTATATTTGTGTTAGATCTACCTACAATGGGCCTATGATTCATTCCATCCTCAAATGCCTGTTTCCTGGAAAAAATGCTAATAAACCATAAGAGGCCTAAAACATTATGGCCTATTCTAACAAATTCTAATGAAAGCCATATGCATGGATTATTTGCTGATCATGAATGTGTAACAATCTCCTTCACTCATGGTGAATTGTATGCTATACCCAAATGATATGACATGATTATGGAATACATTGGAAGCTGTTTGAAATAACAGGCATAAACATTTGAAATTAATCTTTTCACTGTACAGTATGATACCAGAATATGTATGCTTCCACCATCAGTAGGCTAGATAGATGCATAATTCCTAGGCAATTCTATTCTTTCATCTATCCCTAGACAGATGTCCAGACAGACACTGCATATAAATAGGGACATAACAGGGGCCTATTCCACCAGCTCCAGTGCCAACAGCTCTTATCAAAACAATACACCACAACACCATGACTGCACATTATACACAAACAAAACACTCAATGCCTGATAATGGGGAAATATCTCATCTGATGAACAAACGCTACTTTAGAGGTTGTTCATTTAATTTCATGTTCATTTCCATAATCCACGCTGGCCAATAGGCTAAATATAAATATGAATATTACACACTGGCAAATTACTTATTTAATATTCAGTCGCTATTTCCCCTCTATTTTCACATGCCATCGATTTTCGTATGGCCTAACAACGAAATAAGGTCGGGATTCAGATTTCAGATTTCACAGCAAATATACATTATGATTCCATGATAATACTGTGGCCATTGTCTATATGGACCTTATCCCCACTGTAATGGTTGTATAGGCTAGGCCTACTATAATAATGTCAGCCATGAAAGAGAATATGTGTTATTATTTTTATGAGGCTGTGTCACTGCGATTCGATGGCATAATATTTCCTCATGTATTCATAACCCTCTCATACATCCCCTCCCACCTCCCCCTCTCCTTTTTTCTCCTAGCATCAATTTTATTACATTCAACCGACACCACTCACCTTCTCTCTGCGGGGCTCCAAGGGCTCTCTCCGGGTTGAAGTACATCATCCCCGCTAGAACTATCACCCAGCAGTGTCGTCGCATCGTCGCGGGATCCACGGCACAACCATTCGAGCGATGCTTTCGGTCTTCTCCCCCTCTCCGCTACAGTCTCCCGTCTATCGTCTCCTAGTCTGGCGCTGTCTCCCCCCGCTAATAAAGAACGTCTCCTTGTTGTTGTGCTCCCCTTCCCTCCACCGTTTGATCCCCCCTAATCCGCAATTAAACACGGTGTGAGGGACGCTCTTTTGTGCATCCCGTCCTTCCGACCCAATCCAGCACTCAACGAATCCAAAGCCGCTCCATTAGCGGTCTTTCACAAAAACAACAAATAACCCTGGTGAGGTCAAAAAACATCCGCTATTTTTCAGTTTGGGCTCTTTCCCCCCTCACCGACACACTGTGCGCGTGTAGTATTTCTACCGTTAAACGTTGACTACGTCAGACACAACTGAGCTTGCATTATCGTGGTTCGCTCGTCGTTGTGTGTAAATTCAAGATTGTGCGTCTGTCTCGCATCAACCAGCCGTTGTCTCGGGTTCGTCCATGTACACCTGTTTTTAGATTAACATGATTTGGTTCATTATGACATTGGCGCAATCTCCTGAAATGTGATGGACTTGCGAACAACAATTATAATACATCGGATGTTTTAATCACAAGACAGGTCAGGATTCTGGAATTTATTAATATTTTGTTGATTTACATTGACATGTATCCAAATAGTGTATTGCAACGTTTGTTTTATTAACATGCATAGGCCTATTACAATACTAAATCATGAAGACCCAAATTGGAACCTAGCTGTTATCTTAAAAAAAAAAAATAGACTTGTTAATTGACACAATTACATTTCTGACACATTACCACTTATAATAATAGGCTACATCAAACACAGTGTAACTTTATCAAGCTGTTGGGTGGTCTTGCTTTTTGGAGCTCAATTATTGCTCAGTAGTTTATCACATAGCAGAATGCCAGACACACTCATTCAGGCTCTGTCGTGACAGGCTGCTTTCCTTTCCTCCCCACCTTCCACTCTGATAGGGTGCCAATAGTTGTCTGAAGTGGCTTCCTCACCTTGTCTCCAGTCCTTCAATTTGACTGATTCGATAACAGCGGCAATGCCGAGAGATTGATTTCACCCATCTTGTTCTTTAATATCAGTACAAAGGAAAGAAGACGGGAGGTGAAGCCACTTTAGACTACTGGGACACATCCCAGCCCATAGATAAACAACCATATTGTGCTCCCCAGTCCAATTTGTTTGAAGATCGGTGCAGATGCAGAAGAAAGATACCACAGGATATTGGCTCTATTGTATGCCTAATAACTCAATCATGAAATCATCTGTCAACAGAACGTTTTTTTTTTTTATCTCAAGAATCTTCCTGGATAGCCAGATAAATAAATAAATTAACGAAGTTGATTGTTTTTCATTGTCCTCATTCATTCTCATAAATCATACATCTCTCCTCTATGTTCCAGCACAAATAGCCTAAAAGCACTCACGTCACATCAATACAAAAAAAAGTTCCAGGTTCTCTTGTGTATGAGATTGGTGTGAATTACAATAACAGTTTGTCTAGATTTTACAATAAAGGGACTGCACTCTAAATTAACAATCACAAACGCTTAAAATGCCTCTTCAATATGAATACAGTCGCACGCTTGCCATGTCTCAAGAGTTCAGTGTCTATGGTCCACACCTCAACACTGGCTTATGACTTCAAAAAAATATCTCTCCAGTCATCCCGATCCCTCCTCTGACGCTTGCGAGCCAGCTCTGGAAAGTAGGCACTGTTGTACGGTCTTTCCCTCTCCTCAGTCTCTCTCCCATGCTCCTTTTCTTTCCCTCCTCCGTTCCTCTGGTCCAACAAGGCCTGGGCTCTCCGCTTCTCCTCGGCTTCTCTCTGTAATCTCTCCGCGCGCAACCTTTCAATAGAGCTAGAAAAGAAGAGAGGTTGCCATCAAATTAGTGTTTTTCAAGAGACTTGTGCATCTCTTCCAAGTGGTCATGGTAGTGAAGTGGCTAAAGAGCAGAGATATCTGGGTGTGTTACTTGATCAAAAGAAACAAAACCTTTGAAAGAGACATGTAAGTTAACTAAGCCATAGTTTTTAATCCATCCATATATGGCATTTTAAAAGCAAATGCATAAGATTATCAGTTAATGTCACTTAAATCTATGATGTGTGTAATATAGTTGATAAATTGGAAGGAGCAGTTTTCTCACCTGTCTCCACTGCTCCTCTTCTCCCCTCTATCCCACTTCTCCTTTCTCTTACTCTTGTGTTCTTTCCTATCCTTCACTGCCAGGGCTTTCTTCATCTCTCTCAAGGGATCAAGACTATCCTTCAGTTTCATGTCTCTCTTTGCCTTCTCCTCCTCACTTAGTGGTGCTCTTTTTCCTTTGTCCTTCTCTTTCTTCGCTTTCTCCTCTTTCTTCTCTTTCTCTTCTTTTTCCCGGCCAGTTTTCATGTACCATGGTGTCACCTCTGTCCCTGGTTGTGGGCCCAGGGACACCAGAAGACCAATGGCTCGTTCCTGACGCTCCTAGAACCAGATGGGATGCATAGAGTCAGAAATAGTAGACTCTCCCTTCCAAATAAACATTTTATGGTGGGTGGACCGGTGGCCATATTGTGTGTAGCATTTTTAATAGATCCATATCATTGTGGTTAGAATTATTTTTATTGAATACTATGGAGGGCAAACTATCCATCTCATTGGCTCAAAGCATACCATAGAACATGTCTTGAAATCTTGGTGCCATTGTTGCCCATGAAAATTATTTAAATCTCAAAATCAAGTTTGCAGAACTCTGCGTGTACAGGCTGTAGTTTTGGACAAAAACAAATCATGTGCTCTCTGTCAGTCACTGACTGGCTGACTAACTCCAATGGAGACAAGACGTTTTGAGAAACAAGCATGTTCTGTGAAAAGAGATGCAAAAAGCAGTATATGTGCACAAGGAAACTTCATTGAAGGAGAGGTGGTAGAAAGAAATGGTAGCAAGGTCACCTGTTCAGCTTTCTTGTCTTTGAGATAGTCCTCATTTCCTTTCTTCTCCGAAGACTCCTCAAGAGGAAATAAATTGAGGTGTTCCAGTACTCCTCTCCCTTCCCCCACTCTCTCTTCTCCCCCTTTATCATCTTTCCATCCCTCTGTCTGTTGAAGAGCAGCTCGTGACTTCGATCTCAGGTACTCTGTACGAGCCTACAACAATGAAGTAAAGCAGAGATCATGACAATGGAATAGGCATGGATTTTAAAACAACATCCAGCAAAATATTTAAATTACCTAAGTTGACCTATGTACTTCAGCATACTCATTATAATGTAACAACTATACACTGTTATTTTCAAGTGCTACTTTTGGCATTATTGTATCATGCCAAGGGTTCGGTCCGTATAAATATATCATGAGAAGTTGAGAAATAGCAGTTTGGGGCCCGGGTGGGAGACAACGTAGGAATGGTTACCTCCTGCTCTGCGCGCTCCACACGGCGTTGGGACTCGCGCTCCTCTTCAGCGGCTTGCGCTTCGTCTTTACGCACGCGCGCGATGTTGTCCTTGTTGCGAACATGCCAGCTCTTTTTGGGTAGAATGTTCATTTTATTCCTCAACTACGTGTCTCTTTAAGTTTGAATCTTTGTCATGTACAGTATAGCTAGCTAGGTAAATGGTCACTCCCTCCCACAAACCAGAGCAAGCTAGCAGGCTAGTTAGCTGACTAGCAATTTCTCATCGAATATTTCAATCTTTTACCCAGCACTTTAAAAACACAGGTTTGATTCCGACGCTGTGCTGGTAACATATGTTGCCTCATCTATTAAACATAACTGGCTAACCAAGAACAATATACTAACTTACAAATCCGAGAAGTGAACTTGCTATCAAAGCTCTTGCGGAAAACAACCCGGATACACGTGCCCATAACATGTGACGTAATCATGCTAGCGCTTGAAAAATAGTGCACCCTCTCTCTCTCAGGACAACAGGGGGCACACGAGGACTTGATACTCTACTATCTTCTACATCATAACCAACCAATTATCTGAAATACAACAATTACGAGCTATATAAACTCTATGGCATGGATCTTTATTTGAAAGCAAAGAAAATAGAGATATTAAACACAAGTGAGAAATAATTAAGAAGTCAAAGCATTTGTCCCTTTCATAATGCATACAGTAGTTGCCTCATTATCAAGTTGAGCACTGAAGTAAGATTACTATATAGAGAATTTAACTCCATAACGGAAAAACTCGCATAACACGTTCTAATTTAAAGAAAACATGGAACTATCAATTCTGAAAACAATCATTGCATGAACATTTTTTTACATTTTTTGTTTGTAGATCTGATGTCAAAAATACCATGTGGTCTATCAGAGGGCAAGGTGTCAGATCGATCAGTGTCTAGAGGTTAGGTCTGCAGTGTATAAGTTGGGATTCTTGTACTCCATGATTCAGTTTCCATCCCACACTGCACTAGTGTCATACAGTAGTTGTCCATTCTTCATCTTTGGTCCCTCGGAACCCCTATCTTCCTGCTTAACTCCTCAATCTGCTTGACCAGGAACTGCTTGTCACGGCCCTCCTGTTAACCAACAGGAAACACTGCATAGGTAATACTACACATCTGAGCTATCAGGAGAGCACATTCTGTATCCAGGGTTGACGACCACAGGAATGTGATTAGACATTAGACATGTATAAAACTCACCAGTTTAAGCTGAGCCCTTAGCAGAGCAACACTGTTCCCATAGACTGAGGAGAGGGCGACCACAAAACAAAGAACTACACTGTAAGGGAGAGAGAATCTGTGTTTAAACATTACTCTTCTTATGGAATCTTATGGACTGTATACATGGAGACAGCACATAGCATGGCCATAACAAGTGTATGCAGGTATAGGCATCCCATGTGGCAAAAGTAAACAAGCAGTAGAGAGCAAGTTTCCCTAATGGTGAGATAATCAACAACATAGAAACAATGACATAGAAAGTGACAAATTATTTATAATGTAACCCATGTATCTAGAGGTGAAAAAAACATTTTTGTCACTCACCAGGAGAACAGACAAAGAGGGATGGAAAAGGCTTGGGAGCCAGTGTAGAAGAGGAACTCCTGTGTTGTTTGAGAGAGTGTATCAAAGCTGTTGGGAACGATATCCCACATTGTAGAGAGAGAACGGAATGGCCCACAGCTCATGGAGGGATGGATCCTGAGAATAACACAGAGACACAGTAACAACACCAGTGGTATTACATGCATCTCTGTTGCTCCTCTGCTTCCTGTTATCATTACCTCTGATACTAACACTGCTATAACACTGCTATAACACTGCTACAACCATAAAAGCTCAAATCAATAGTAATGCCAGTAATGCCAATGTGAGCAGCAGGGAGGATTCAGTCAGGCACTCACTCGGCCAGACTGTAGATCATGGCAACCAGGGCAAGGATCCAGCCAAACAGCAGCACGACCAGGAAGAATACGGTGGAGGTGGTGGAGCGGAACGTCTTCACCGCTGGACGACAGTTAGAAAACAGATTTATCTGGAGAGGAGAGGGAGGAGAAACTGTGAACCTGTCAACTTAGGATTCTGCCCATAAGTAGTTCTCAACTTGACCAAGAAAAATGTCTATGGAAATGTGTGTGTACCCCAGTGGTACAGCAGTACTCTAAGCAACCTCACCTTCTTGCAGTAGAAGAAGATGATGAACTTGAGGGTGTTGATGACAGGCAGCAGAGGGCAGAACAGAGCCCCGGTCCACACCACCGTCTGACCGTAGACCAGACCCAGCACGTTGGGAGGGACCAGGAATTCCTGCCGACCCACCCACCGGGTCAGCTTACAGGAACAGTGGTCCACCACTATCCTGGTCAATACACAATTCAGTCATTTACTTTAAAACTAAACCAGGGGCGCTTAGTGGCGTAGCACACTAATGCAAGGTTTCTGGTTCGATTCCGACCCTCGACACGTCTTGCATGTCATCCCTCCTCTCTCTCCCATCCTTCCTGTCAATCTCTACTGTCTCTATCCCAATAAAGCAGAAATGCCCTAAAAACATATTTAATAAAATAAAACTAAAGCAGACATTTAGCACAGCCATAACCTCATCAGCGGTCTCCATTTACATTTAAACCAATGAGGAATTTCCCTCAATGGTGATTGAGTACCTGCGTGGGAACTCGACCAGGATGAGGACAGCGATGGTGGTGAGGAAGTCGAACACGGCCAGTTTGTACATCTCCTGTCCCACACGTGTCTCCCAGCACTATGACACAGACACACACACGCACACAGTTAGAGAGATAGCAGGTGGCACAATGAAAAATAAGACACTACATCTCGATAGTCATCTCAAGCTTTTGAGATTAAGTATTTCCCTCATCTGCACTGATGAGAAAAGTGGACAGGGGAAGGCAACCTCCTCAGAGGCCTCCACCATCCTGCTTCCACCTCCTGTGTTTTCAGATTAATGCAGGTGATGGAGAGGAAATCAGAAGTGGAGGCCACTTACCGGATAATCCTGGTAGTTGTACTCGCACAACTCACAGGAGTCTTTACTGCCCTCGTAGCAGGTGATCTGATTCCACAGAGTGAAGAGGAGCACACCCAGACTGACCATGCGCAGAACTACTGACCTGAACACAAACAAGAGACGAACACATGGACCACTGAAATAATGTGATTCTGTATCCTCTCAACACACGGACAAGCGTGTGTATATATATACACACACACACACACACACACACACACACGTACCTGAACAGTGCCACTATGACGGTGGTGCTGGGAGAGTATCTCTCCAGCAGGGCAATCTGGTCACAAATAAGGGGCACCAGGAAGTTGCTTGTAGTGATGACGATGGAGGGTAGGTACTCCAAGAGCAGGCCCTCGATCCCTGTCTTCTCGCTTTCTCTCTGAATGACAAGAGGAAGGGGTCAAGGGTCAAAGTTCAGCTAGAAAAGACCCAATACTGAGAGCTATTAGACTAAGAAAGAAATGTCAATATTAATTTGGACTGACCTGGCTGAACTGAGTGGCCTGGGCGATGCAGTAAAAGGCTGCTCCAATAAGGGCCAGACAGACAACGTGGAGGACAAGGCGAAGAGAGTATCGACCCACCATCTGACCCAAGGTCAGAGACTTTGCCTTCTTCAATAACCTCTCCTCCTCCAGGTCCACCTAACAGAGGGAGGGAGAGAGAGAGAGAGAGAGAGAGAGAGAGAGAGAGAGAGGGCAGGAAAACAGAAGACTCAATTCAATGAACAATAACTGCATGACTCAAATCCTTCTTTCGCCGTCAAAACCCTGTTTACTGTGTGTGTGGTGAGGGATGTGTACTTAATGACCTGTGGACCTGTCCTCTTGAAGGACAGTTATCACCATTATTGTCAACATCATCCACCCTTTTGTGAATGGCAGAGAGCCTCACTGACCTGTAGCTGGTAGCGGACGCTATTCTGTTTCAGTCTGGTGGCCCGGTATCCCTGGCAACCATAGTCCCAGCCAGTGAACACCATCTTGCTGTAATTACCGGCGGCACCTCCACCTGTTGCAACAACTACACGAGCTGCGCCCCCCATGCTGTGAGTGACCAATCAGAGTGGGGAATACAGTAGCCGGTCAATACAATGGCCCCTTGGGTCAAAGATGCACAATTCAAGTTTTTAATTTCTACATCTAGGGCCAGATGGAACTGTTCTGCGTTGGGGAACTGACCGTACGATGATGCAGATGAGACAGAAAGCAAAGTAGAAAACTGCGGTGAGGATGTAGGCCAGAGGGAGATTGTAGGAGAACCCACTGCTCTCTGCCACGGTGTTATTGTAGTAGCCATAGAACAGGTAGGAATACTCCATAAAGCCCTGGAACATGGAGAGAGGAGATAGAGGATGTGAGCTTGTACATAATGGAACACACAGAGCATAATAATTCCCACCCATAATGGTATTCCTCTTCTCCTCAATCACAATATGTGTGAGACGTCAGGGACAGTTATAAAAGTACCATGGTGTTCAGCTGGATGTGTTGGGATCTATCCATACCAATACACAGTAGTAACACAATATCAGCACAGTTCTAATGAATTTTATTGTCATGTTTGGGTTCTTGTTCCCTCAAGTGGAACAGTATGACTTGATTTAACTTGGGTCTCACCGTTCCAGAAAGTAGGTTGATGAAGTAAGTGTAGAACACCACCAAGCCTTGAGGGTTAGGGTCATAGAACATGCATTTCTCTGAACCTATATAACACAAAGTACAGGGAAACAAACAACAGTCACTTTCAGTATACATACATCACTGTCAAGCTTTTTTATCCAGTGTTCAATATCACACACAATTCCAGTCTGACTCTCTCAATTTGAATTCCCCAAGGTACCCCAAGGTCATGTTAGAATTTTTGAATTTTTGAATTTCTTTATTTAACCAGAGCAGTCACATTGAGATTATCATCTCTTTTACAAATGGGCCTGTTAGGGTGCAAGGAAATGCCTTGGGCCCAACTTTAATACTTTAAATAAAAGAAGAAACATCAGATTCCGGAGTCTAACCAACCTGTTCCTCTGGCAGAGTGCACAATCTCCCTCTGTCTCAAAGTCTCTCAGATAAGGTGTTTTTCGCAAAATCCTTATATATGGCTTTTCTCAGGGACAGTAACCCACAACAACAAAAGGCCCCACCTTGGTTAGTGTGGTCTTGCACCTAAATCAGCACGTAACCACCAGCAGAGAGAGGCCAGGGGACAGATATAACTGTCTCCCCTCACAAGCCCTGGCCACACTGCAGGCTTGGCATAGTAGCTTTCTGTTCCATAATTTCTAAATAAATTTAAATTATGCTACTTAGTTTAGGAAAATCCTTTGAGGGGAAACCAGCAACTACGACTGCTATTGTTTTCCGTTTTCATTCACTTATTGCAATCAAGACCACATCCCCTAAGAGAGAGCTGTTGCTAGGAAACGGTTACAGGGGATAGCGAGAGCACATTGTAAGGTATTGGAGAGACTGAGACAGAATAATTGTGCTGAGGAATGAAAGTGAGAATGGACTGGACTGGAATGTAGATTGCCATCAGCCTCTAACCATGAATCATGGGCCCTGTTGAAATACTGTGCAACTGCTGTTGCCCCCTTCCTTAGAGTAATCACATATCTGTTGTGACTGGGTTGGTGAAGGCTTTCAGAGGAAAGTATTAACCAAGCTGACTATTATTAGTTAGCCTCTAAGAAGTGACATCAATGGGGGGTCAAAAGGGAGGGAAATGAGAACTGTGGCTTTGAAACAACTTGTTGCTCTAGATTATATTGTTGTATTGTAACTATCAGTTCTTACCAGTGATGTTGACTGTGACGTTGGAGCTGCTGTCGATGGATCTGAACACGATGCTGGGGACGAGGACGAACCCAGCAATCAGCAGGAACGATAGGAAGTTGAGCACCACCAGGAACCTTAAGAACACAAAGTAAGACAGGACACCACCGCCGAAGTGCCCTGCGGAGACAGAGGCAAGACATCATAATTGACATTGAGATGATAAAAAATGTGACAGGAGAAAACAGTCTGTTATAAGCTTGGTGACATACTTTCCAATAATGGCAAACAGTATGTGTCTGTGTGTGTGTGTGTGTGTGTGTGTGTGTGTGTGTGTGTGTGTGTGTGTGTGTGTGTGTGTGTGTGTGTGCGCGTGTGCGCATGTGTGCGGGCGTGTACAGGTGTCTGCAAGAGCATTTACATTGATTGAGCCACAACCTGATTTAATTGATTACTACAGTACTGTATATGTGATTGTGTGTCTCACCCCCGATCTTGTGCAGAGATCTCTTCCATAGTGTTATATAGGCCAGGATTCCCCTGGCGTTGGAGTTGAACCTCTTCAGGGACATAGATTTGCTCCTCTTCCATGACTGCCAACTCGTTACCACGGGCACCCGCATCTGCTGTACCTCCCTGTGATGGAAAGGAGAGAGAGAGAGAGAGAGAGAGAGAGAGAGAGAGAGAGAAGTGACGTATTTCTGTCCTGTCTAGCATGGCCAGCTAGTGACTACCACAGATGTCCCGTACCGTACTGCTCTCTTCAGGCCCATGGGCAGAGGCAGGACCTTGAGGTCCTGGGGGGCTTCATCCCCCTCCCCGTCCTCAGAAGGGGTAGAACCCCAGTTGAACTGAGGGGCGTTCTGATTGGACACTCTGGACGGAGCCCTCCGTAACCTTGGTGACTGCTCGGTGCCATGGTAACTGTTGCCTTGGATGGAGAGGGCAGAGGAGAGACAGTGACATACTGTATACAGCACAGTGACAGGAGTCAGTCAACCAACCCAGAGGGCCAGTGTTATTGTGCGTGTGTGAGAAAACATAACATTGTATATTTAAACATCTTTTGGAAGTTAAAATTCCTACAAAACTAAATTAAAGTAACAGGATGTTCTGCTATGCAAAGTACACATGTGAGCGATGAGCAACAGGTAAGCGATGGTGATGAGGAAGCAAATCACTGGGCACAAACACACACCTGTATAGGTGAGAACACAAACCACACAGCTTACCTGCCATAGTTGAGCCCTGTCTCTGTAGCTCCCTCATGTCCATGATTTAATCACAGAGAATTCCACCAACACTTCAGTCCTATATGTCTCAAACCAATCAAAAGGCTAAGACATATCTGGGCTAGATGAGTTTTCTCATTCAATCTAACATACACAATTGATTGTCAGTGAGGAAACAGTGCCTATCCAGGAATCTCTCTCTCTCTTTCGCTCCCTCCTACTCTCGGACTTTGCTCCTTATGTAAATGATCATCTCTCCTGCCCGGGTACTTCCTTGTATGTTTAACCCGTTACCACCTGCAATGACGGAGGGCCACTCACAACTCTGACAGCATAGTAACCAATACAGCATCAAAAAGCTGCTAAAGTAAATACAAAGATAGGAAACACTTCCACCAGTGTGTTTGATAGAAAGATATATGAATCTGTCAGATAAGAAACAATTCTCTAGGTAGAATAGAAACTCCTGCTTCTCATACCTGTTATTCAATTAATTTTGTATGTGTGATGCTGTTGAGGATTATATGAAATTTGATTAGGGTTTCCAGTAAGGCACCATTATCTTGCAGCTTCAGTTCATAATTGTTTGTGAGCACTGAAGAGAAATGTTGTCAGGTAACCATAGGGGCAAATCAGCGCAGTGAGAGTTGCTCTGTGTGTGTGTGTGTGTGTGTGTGTGTGTGTGTGTGTGTGCGTGTGTGTGTGTGAGTGTAAGGGGAGGGGAATGTTAATCATTTCCAGGCCTGACAAGTCTTAAAGCCCATGACATTTTTCACATATTATCAGGACTCAATATGAAACGGCTTGAGGCATTTTCCTTAATCAATAACTTACAATAACAATCAAAATGACAACACTGATCGATTAAGGCACTTGAAAATAAAGACCCAGGCATCATGTGTATGTTGAAATGCTGAGATGTATTCTGTTGGTAACACTGTTCAACTGTTACAAGGCAGGGAGAGTTACAATCATCAACACATCAAGGTCAAACTATTTAGAGACAACAAAGGTACAGTACACAGAAGGACAAACAATATAAATAGTCTGATGATGTGGAGGGTCAAATTGTGTGCATGTGTCTGTGAGTGTGAGTTTGTGAGTGTGTGAGAGGGAGGGAGGGAGGGAGGGAGGGAAAGACAATAGTCTATAGAAATAATAATAACACCAGTTTTGTACAGAAATGTAGAGGCTGATAAAAACACATTTCGACTTTTCATTATGCTGTCAGCAAAGGACCCATATACAATTGCGATATACAGTTAATCAGTATGTACCATACTGCTTGAAGGAGAGGAGTTGTTGATGCTTATTTTTTTCCAATAAGCCAGAGTAAATAAGCATACTGTACCACTTGCACAGTATACAGCACTCATCTTTTGTTAAACTATGCTTTACGTGTCTATTTACTTTCAGTGGACCAAGATTATCAGTTAATGAATAGGGATCTAGACACTATGGTGCAGTTTCCCTGTCTCTGCCTAAATCACACTTTCTATAGAGAATCACCAGTGAATATGCTTTTTAGTCTAGGAGTACAGCTTAATCTGTGTCCAGGAAATCCTTCCTACATGTATGTGTGATATTATGTGTCCAATACAACATGTGGCAGTCAGACATGTTGGTAGTGAAGAGACTGTGGCTAGGTCCCAGATGACACCCTGTACCCCATATCGTGCCCTACATTTGGCTAGTCTGGTTGAACCAACTGAATTCTAGGGGGCGGTTTCCCAGACAGAGTTTAAGTCTGATCCTGGACTTGAAAACACTTTTAATGGAGTATCCATTGAGCACAATCTTTAATTCAGGACTAGTCTTAAATCTCGGTCCGGGAAACTGTCCTTATAGGAAATAACTTTCATTTCAGACACAACCTGTGACAACAACAATAAAGACCACAAAATAAATATAAAAAAGTTCTCTGCTAAAATAATTAAGCAACAACATGGGAATGCAGGACAGAGGAATAAATGAAGAATAGTAAAACAGAAGAATAAAATGCTAATTTAGTGGCCCAGTCGATACAAAGTACAACCTCAGAAAGTCCACCCATAACTATTGAAATTACACATTGTCAAAAAATCTGTTATGAATCAAATCAATCTAACAAATGCAGCTGATCAATTTACTTTTCTAAAAGCTACAGTTCCTTTTATAAAACCAGTTCTGTACCTTTTGGTTCCGGTAGCTTCTGCATCATCTATCAACTCAGTAAATGTTTCCACATTGGTACTCAAAGCAAGGAGCAATGTCAATCATAAGACATGGCTCCAGATGATATAGAGAGCAAGGGCCTATCTTAGACAGATTGACAGATTGACAGAAACATACTAGGTAGAACAGACATGATTCTGTCTTGTAGCGAGCAAGAACTCTTTCAGCTCTGTACATATTTACCTTAGACATTGTAAATGTTCCATCCCACTGAGGGGGAGGTAATTGAACCTCAATAAACCTCTTTAAAACCTAATCATGGTATTGTGATTTCCAAGAGCATTTCAAAGATCGAAGACAAGTATGTGTACAATGTGTAGTCAACAAACAAAATAACGACTCAGTATGTGCTCATAATAATCCAAAATTCCATTTCCTGTACTGTTCCATAATAACATATTATAGGAAATTCATACCTGAAAAGGGTTGGAATGTGCAAAGAAGCAGGAAGTTGGAATGTATTGTTGGAGTGGTCATGGTGACACTCAACATGACGACTGAAAACCTATGCTTTTCACTTTCCAAAATGGTCTGTCTTTTGTTTATGAACAAACTAAATGCTGCAATCTGCAGGCTCTACAACTCTTCCTTGAGGCAGCACCTTGACTTCGTTTTTTATATTTAAAAACTTTTGGAATTAAAATTGACTTGAAATAATAATCTCACACATACTGTGCAAAAATACACAGCGAAGGAAGTGAATCATCTATACATCGCCTGAACATTTCTGCTATTCACACATCAAAAGTGACAATCATTAAGCTCAAACATTCTTTCACTCTATTCTATATGCCCGTACTCTATGTACATGTGGTTTGTAACGTAGGATCTCCATTGGCAAACGTTACTGGATGACAGAAATATTCACATGGCTCAACTGATGCCAGACATTAGTCCAATGATGTTTCTTGAAAGGGAAAGCTTACCACTGATGCTTTCCTGACAGGGATACTTCATTGGACCCACTGGACATATACAGTAAGTGACTACAGTGTTGGGAATTGTAGTTTCATAGTAAACACAACCTCTCCCCTCAAGTCCCCCAATCTCCAACCAACCCTGAATCTGCTTTTAGTCTTTCTTTTCTCTAGCATCCTCTTTCTTCTCCTCAACCTTCTCCCCCTCTTTCTTCTCCTTAACCGTCTCCCCCTCACTCTTCTCCTCCCTTTCACCCCTCTTTCCCTCCCTCTTTCCTCTCTTCAGCAGCCTCCCCAGCAGGATGCAGCTAAGGGCGATGATGTGGATGATGAAATAGATGGAGGTCCAGTAGTTGATGGTGTCGCCGGCCTTCAGCAGGACGAAGCCCATACACATGTAGTCATAGGCCCTCATCTTGAGGAACCAGTGGACCCAGTCGAAGGCATTCTGGCCCTTGGGCCCCAGCTTGGCCCTGACTGACGCCTCCATGGCAGATTCAGCAGCGATGCAGAGGGGGATGGTGAGGAAGGAGAGGTAGTAGCCAGCATGCAGGCCGTGCCAGTACGCACTGATGAACATGGTCCATCCAGCCCTGAGAGAGAAAGAGAGAGAGGGTATGAAAATCAAAAACATACTTTGTTTACTTTATTCCGCCTGTGCCATTCCTTTTAGTCTGTAGTTCTTGGTGAAGTCCACTCTCACCAGCAGCAAGTCTGTTACAGTACTTACAGTATGGAAATAGATGCAAACGGAGGTGTGGTGGTCTAAGGCCTTTACCTGAGTGTGTAAGCCTTGAAAGGTGAGTTGGGGTAGATATAGTGATGCAGCCACCACTGCACAGTCATGTTCCAGTAGCGCATCCCATGGCGGACCTTCACACAGAAGTCGGTGTTGTAGCAGTCGATGTTCTGGATGGTTTTGAAGTCGTACATAACTGGACTGTCAGGATCAGGGCTGGAAAGAAGAGACATTGTTTCAACAACACTACCCTACTTATTCTGAATGGGAAAGATTGCCACCCTAATGCATATCATGTTTAACAAACTTTTATTTTGGGTGAACTATCCCTTACAAGATCATGCAAAGACAGCAGGAAATACATACACATTGAACCTTTATCAACATGTTCTGTGAAACAATACCTATAGTTGACTGTGGGACCTCCTCCAGGTTTAGAAAGCGCCCCCTCTGGGTAGCAGCCAAGTCCAACACTAATACAGCCAGCCTCCGCCCCACACCACGCGGCATAGAAACGCATCCTAAACACGAAGAACACCGCTGTCATGTAGAACAACCTGGGGGGGGAGAGAGAGAGAGAGAGAGAGAGAGAGAGAGAGAGAGAGAGAAACCTCATCAATGGATAACAACTACTGAAAGGCAACTTTGGTCTGAAATACTAAATGGATGAGGGAGGTCAGTTTCACTGAAATGAGTTAGAACAGGAAGAAGGGATTTCCTTTACGCTTTTCTACTTCAATCATTTTAGGCCCTAAGGGAAATCACTCCAAGACAATTTGCCCTCTATTACTTTATGCTTTTAAAAGCCCCTTCGACTGCACCGAATGAACTGGCAATACAACCTCACAAAAGGGGCATATTCTATTAGCTCTGCTTTAATACCTGAAGAAGAAGTGGTGCTCCAGGAACTGCTCGGTGCGGACATAGGCCAGGGGGAAGACTGAGTTCACAGCCAGGAAGAGAGCCCCGTAGACGGGCACCATTTTCAGCCTTTGCAGGCAGGGGGTCTGGCCGGGCAGGGACAGGGGGCTGGGCTGCTTCAGCCAGTCATCGTAGGTTTGGAAGCGGAAGAATGGACCTTTAGGGAAATGAAGGGATAAAATGAAGGGATGAAGAGAGAGCATTGAGGATGGACAATGATATAACAGACAAAGAGGTGGTATGATTAGAAAAGACAATATAAGGAGAGAAGGATCGTTGGAGGACAAAAAGGATCAATCACAAAGACAGATGTAAATGGGTGATGGACGAAGGGAATGAGCAAAAAAAACAGGGGGGCGTCACAGGAACAGTGAAATTACCTGCTAACTATTGTATAAGTGAAAACTTTAGCAGACTCACACAATATTGAACTAGTGGCAGAGAGCAAGACAAAGAGAGACAACAACGGTTAAAATAGGTGCACAAGCAAATTAGTGACAAATCATACAGAATCCACTGTGCATTTAGACCAGACACCGACACTCACACATCATTAACATGGCTCAACATCAAAAAGAGATTAAGACAAATACGTGAAAGGTGGTTATGGTACTAGTAATGATCAGACCAAAAACAACCCTCAGCCCATGACCCTTCACTGTTTGCAGATCTGAAGGAACTGAATAGGTGTAAGTAATATGGCAGAGAGTGAGACACCATATTACTATGGTAATATATCTATCCTGTCCCTTCATATTTGGAAACACTGTAGGGGTAGGAGTGTGGGGTAGGGGATAGGTGATGTTTCTGCAATAGGCATTGATCTGAAACATCAATCAAGCAGAAAGGACAGAAGGCTTACCTGTCATTATACCCACATAGCAGTAGCTATAGGATATAATGTCATAAAGGGAGGGCTCCTGAGACAGTCCGCCAATAACAGGGGACTTGGAGAATGAGCTCACTTCCTTTTTCTTCTCCAGATGGAAACTCTGCACCTCATTGGCTAAACTGACCATCTGTGTGAGAACAGGAAGGCGTTAATGCCTTCCTTTATTTTAAGGAGAGTGCAGACATGTAAACTTAGTGAGTAGGTGTCAGTGAGCTGAAGTGTGTATGTGTGAGTTTTATTTACCTTGAGAGTGAGGAGTAGCTGGATGGCATTAGCAAATGGTGTTGGTGGCGGCAGCCCAAACCATGTGACCATTCGGAAAAAGAGGAGGTAGAGGAAGGTCCAACCGAGACAGAGAGCTGGGGCGTTCCTGAGAGAGGGGAGAAGGCACAGTGATGTACAGTACATCATAATAGTCTGAGGTTGCTTCTTCTCCTTGTCTTCTCTCCCTGATCTAAAAACACAGGCTGGGTGAGAGCAATATGGAAGATGCTCTTCCAGGATTTCGCACTAATGTCAGTGTAGACAGAGGAAATGAGAAGAGGATATTGAAGCGCACCCTATTATCAATTATCACTTATGTCAGATTCAGGAACCTAAAAGGATAAAACACAGCACAAGCGTTGGGGCTGTCATATTTTTCTGTCAGAGTTGTGTGCAGGAGTTGGAGGCAGTGGTGACAAAGTTTAATATGGTTACATAACACCTTTGTATTCTTAGGAATGTTATCTTTTATCCCATTCCAGGAATGAGACCTGAATCACCAGCAGTACTCATAAGTGTGTGTGTTGTATATATGTGTGTGTAATGAGTGAGAAGATGGTCCCTTTCTGTCACCCTAAATAGTGGCACATTTAGACAAACCAGAGGATCCCAGTGTACCAGTGGATAGGACTGTTTTGTTTTAGATTATCTCTGTCTCTCACCGCCAGCTGCTCTTGATGATGATCCATGTTCCAAGCACAGTCAACAGCGAGTGGAGTGTATGGACCCGACAGGTTGCTATGGTGATGGAGAGGCCCAAGAGCAACGCTGCCCCTTGCTTCACTGGAGGACCTTGAGTGATGCATAATACAATCAACACCCACACATGACACTTACAATTGAGACAAAAGCTAAACCATCACCCTGGACAAATGATTCATAATTTGACAAATTATTCACAATTTGTTGAAATACAAAAAGATGATGAAATGAAAAAGGTGTAAACAAAATGTCAGTGTATCATCAACAAAATGTCAGAAGTATCATTGCATGGTTTGGGATTCCTATTAAGGTATAAAGTAGGTGAGAACCTGGCCCTAGCCAAGAATAGTCCTACTCACTAAGGTAACGGAAGAGGAATCCAATGGGGATGGAGGCAGCGAGAATTCCCAAGTAGACCAGCTCATCAGGAGACATCTCTCTGCTCACACACAGTCACACCACAATCAGTGTATAGTAGCCGGGCATCATCATAAACATGCGTGTACACACGTACACACACACACACACACACACACACCATGAACACATGAACAGCAGGACCATCACAAATTATAGAGCAGAGCATCATCAGTGTGACTAAAATAGAACCTCTCTATCCCAAGAGAGCATGCATTGAGACTCTTGGCTATGATCATTTGACTGCAGTTTGCATACATCACCACCATGGTGTGGATAAGTGAGTGACAAAGAAATGCCTGTTCTATACTAACAAGTTTGGCTAGTATTGCTGTTAACAAAACAGCCTAAAAGAAGAGATCCTAGCATGTTCCAGGAGATTATCATCTTTACAGCATCTCGAACTATGACCAGTTACACCCCCAAAGCTAACAATAACATATGTACATCATCACATATTTTGACCAGCTAATCACGAATATGAGGAAATGTGTGAGTTTACGATGAACGTTATCCTCTCTATGTATGGACACCACTGCAGCACCAGTAAGTACCACATTTACAGAAACATTGGTAAGAGCCCACAACATCTCCTTGCGACTAGCTATCTGCAAAAAATGAAATCGTTAGCTAGCTAGTAGCGAGCAGGCAAGCCTGGACTGTAGACTAGCCACGTTAATGTTAGCCCTTGACATATTCTACCAGTGTTCAGAAGACGCCAAAGTAATCATGCTAATCATACTCACGGTTCAAAACCTCGTCGCCGTGAAAAACATTCACAATCTTAATTCCTGAAGTAGTCTTCAAGCTTGTGCCAGAGGTGTGGTGTGATTTGTTGCTCAATTCTAATTCCTACTACCGCAATGACATGTCAATCATAAAGCCACGCCTATGTAACACGGGCCGACCCACAACCCTGACGGTGCATTAGTCTCATGTTTTAATCAAGATCAGCGGTAAATAGCCTATGTATGCTTTACTTTTCATTGCTTCATGAGTGGTTAACGAGACCTCCGTGAGAAATACAACTGGCACAACACTGTCCTAGTAAATCAGGCCGCTTGACCAATTCTGACAGAAAAAGGTTGGAAAAGCTGCAACCAGGAAACACTATGGTAGGTGCCAGAGATCGTAATACATTGGTGTAAAAACAGGGCTTTAATATCAGCCAGTCTCCTCATCTTGTACTTAGTGAGCTTCCAACCACATTCAATTTCATCAGTAAGAGGATTACCCATCTCAGCCTACAACTTTCCAATACATCACAACAAAAGTCGCCAATGTCATTTCCATGAATTCAGCAGGGATAAGGAAAACACCAGTTCCCTGCAAAATGTCCTACAGGAGCCAATGTCTTTCCCAAAATCAGTCATTAGTCATTCAGTTGTCTCAAGTCTCAGATGACAAGTCAAAACCAAACTGCCAATGACATGGGCCTAATAGTGACAAATGACAGCAGACACCAAATTTCTGGTCAAACCAAATTATTTTATTATTGAAAAATGGAAGGAGCAGGAAGCATCAGACACCAACACTCCCTGGACGACATCCATTTCAGTCCTCCTCCTCATCGTCAGCACCTCCAGCTCCAGGCTGGCCCTTCTTGGCGTTCTTTCTCTTGACGCGGCCTGGGCGTCCACCGCCGTATGGAGAACGCAGGGAGAAGTCAATGTGCTTCTGGCTGTCCAGGCGAACCACAAATGAGGGGATGTTCACCACCTGCTTGCGCACACTAGAGGAAGACAAGAGGTTCAGTAATGGTTTTACTGAAAAAAATACTTTACGTACACATCAAAATACCAGGGAAACCAACATTCCTCTTGTTTGTGTATTCATGCTGGTTTTGTGGATTTAGATACTCAACCCAGTTTATAAACATTCCCTACCCTCTGCACTGCCTACAAAGGGAGTGGCAATTGAGATGCCAATATAGACCATAAGTAATTCTGTGGGCTGACATCAGCCAAGCATCCATTTGTTTGAAATGGTGTTCTGGATCAAGGACATTTGGCGCCATTGACCTTCTGTACTTGTATGAAGCACTTTGTGCAAATTCCCTTGGGGGGAAAATTTTAATTTCGATAAGGGATTAGCTTCTACAACAGGCCTCATTGACGAGGAATTCTTGACACCACAGACAGTCTGAATATTCATTTAATCATTGGCCTGAGAAAGCTATCCATGCCAATTCAATTGAACATGGCAAAGAGTAATATATTCCAATTGGTAATGGTTTGCAATAACAGTTGCATCACATCTCTGCCCGAGGTGCAATCCCCCATACATTACCTGTCAGCCAAAAAGCCATGGTGGCACTGTCTGCACCCTCTTCATTGGCAGGATTGGCTCTGGGCAGTTCATAGTGACAAGGTATACGGTTTGTTACCGAATTGACCTTGTTGAAATGTTAAATCACGCTCAGCGAGGAGCGATACAGGTAGGTGGTCCTCTAATGGAACAGGAAGGGTTGACAAAGTATCTCATGAGTCTTATGCATGGTCACCTTGCAATCAGACAGCCATTACCCCCACCCCTGTCAGATTGTTAGTCTAACCATGCTAGAATGGACAGAATGACAGTACTTTCTACCCCCCAAAACACAACCCACTAGCCCCAACTTTGATCCACACTAGCCCCATGCAAGTTAAAAATACCTTTAGTTTTAAAAATCATCACTTGACCATTCTAGCATGGCTACGACTAGTCCCTGCAGGTAATGACAAAGCTACCCTCAGTCCTTACCGGATGTGCCTCTGGCGAATGAGGACACGGGCATGGTGGATGCTCTTGGCAAGCCCCAGCTTGAACACCTGTGTCTGCAGCCTCCTCTCCAAAAAGTCCTCCACCTTCAGGCCGAGGATGTAATCGAGCTTCATCTTGCCTTCATCCAGCACACCGATCCTCACCAGACGCCTCAGAAGAGCATTACCTGAGATTGGAGGGGGAAGAAATGTGATTGTTTTAGTAACACCAACATAATATTTTGAAAGAGACTAAAGACCAACCTAGACAATTTGTGAGAAAGGTACTCATTCTTGCATGTACATATTCTGTGCCAACCAAGTATAGTTTTAAGTCAAATATTATTTACTTATGGCCTCATTCACGAGGAATTCTTGACACCACAGTCAATCTGTCAATTGAACATGTAATCATCAGCCAACTTCGAAACATACTATAAATTGTGCAAAAACAGATCTGTAAAGTACCTTCAAACAGACGCTTGGGGTCCTTCTCATCCAGAGTGAGCAGCTCTCTGGCGGCCTTGCGGATCTTGGCCAGGGTAAACTTCACCCTCCAAACCTCACGCTTGTTCCTCAGACCATACTCGCCTGAGGGAAACAAATAAATTGCATTGAGGTGAATATTCTGGTCCTCATCCACATTCTCTCTTACAAGTGGACTACAGTACTTGCCATCTCAACTGCCAATGACAGGAGTCTTAAGAGACCAACCTCAACAATAAAGATACCAATTTGAAGCAGGCGCATATTCTGTGCAACCCATGTACAGTGGTCAGGCAATTTAATTTACTTATGGCCTCATTGACGAGGAATTCTTGACACCACAGTCAATCTGTCAATTGAAAACGTAATCATCGGCCAACTAAACAAAATAAGGTTATTAGTACTAATGGCATTAAATATGAAAATGTAAACATGCACTCATTGAGTCAAGAAATACAAGGTAGTGCAAAGTATGCACACTGCCAGCAAAACATACCGATAAGTTTCAACTCCTGGTCGAGACGAGACTTCTCGAAGGGGCGGCGGGGGGTGACGTATGTCTTGCGACAAACCCAACTCCTGGCAACGGGCATGGTGGCTTAAATGTGCCTAAGGAACAAACAATCTCAAATGTCAAATGCTTCCTTCATGACTAATTTTTCTGGTGCAATTAAACCACTGTTCAACTAACAAATGGCTAGCCTAAAGCACCTTGCTGTGGCTTTATCAGCATGTTTATCATGTTCGGGGTACTAACTAGCTTCAATATCTTGAAAATATTGAGTCAATTCCTTAAGATATACATGTCTCAAATAAACATAATTCACATTGGCATGTGTTAAACTAGATAGATACGTCTGTATGGAAGGGGTTGTTCACGCTGCAAAATAAGGCAGCAACGGCCCAATCAAACTTGTGAGTGAGCTTAGCTAGCTAACTAGCTACCACGTTGTGCCCCAGCCCATGAATGACATCTATACCGAGCTAAATTAAAGTGCCAAAATACCAGCCTAAACTTAAACTACTCATCTTTTCTAAAGACATTTCTTATATATTAATTGGACTATAAATAGTGACCATAGATTACTGCGAAAAAGGACAGAGAAAGGGCATGGATTCGCCATTACCTGTTCCTCAGGCTCGTGCAGTAAAGAGGAAGTCAAGAACGATTTCCAGGTTATTTATATGAATCATGAGAACTACATTTCCCATAAACACCACTTCAAGGAAACATGTCTCTGGTTAAATGTTTGCCACCCTCTGTTGGTGAACTTTAAAATAATTAGCTTCTGTGTCATAACTTGACCCAGCTGTCACATTTCTGTCTATGCTACTGAGTCAGTATAGAGATTAACACACAATAATTGTACCAGGCAGTCTGTTCAAAGTTTTTATCAAGGGGAGGGGAAGATTACTACGAGGTAGCACACATACTTAAACTACAGGCTACTCACATTCACAACAACGGAGAGAGTATACAGTACATGACATGGATAGAGGGAAGGTGGCAGGCAGAGAGAGAGGGAGAGGGGGACTATTTATAAAAATCTGAAACAGGACCCTGTACATGTGTTTCTGTCTATCAGGCTGACCAACTGGTGGACACACAGAAGTTCTCTTGTTCTCTCTTTCACCACTCAGCCATATCCTGTCTTCCTCTATAGACAGGTTGACAGCTTCTCAATTCAGGGAGTTCCTGTTTTTGTTTTTTAAATCTAAGAGGTTAAAAGTTATTCATCTGACTTTTCTTTTCTTCCTCACATCACCTGGACCTTCTGTGTTTTCTTCATTTGGATTCTATTCTCTCCTCTTAGTTTTTCTTAGTTTTACTTTATCTCGCTTTTTTCTCTTCTGTGTGCATTCCATCCTCTCCTTTTCCCCTGCACCCCTCTTTTTCCTCACATCTCCCCATTGTTCCCTTTCTCCTGGTCGTTTTCTGGCTATGCCATGCTGTCCTCTCCTACTGTGATTCTTCAGCCTTATGGACTGCCTGTCTATCCACAGAACGCCCAATGCTACCCCAGCCTAGTGCAGGTAAACTCTTTCCTTCACTCAATGTCTCTTCTTTTCCCATTTCTGTCTCTCTATTCCACCATGTTTTGTCTTTATCTCCCCATTGGATAAATACTCTCTCAGTAAAATTGTCTCTCAATGAACCTAAATCAGGAGAGTTTGGAGTTGAGGCACTGAATATGCTGATTCACCGCCCAAGGATCCAAGTGTAATGACATGACAACTGGTTAGGGCCTGTGTGAGTTATTTCAAATACAATCTCGTTATATCAAATAGAACAGAAAACAATTGTTTATAGTAAAATGAACTGAGACAAAGTGTATTGAAAACCAGACGACAGTTGTATTTAGAATAAAAATGTTAAGACCCAAGCAGAATCAAGCTGCCAGGTCCAACATTGTAAAGGAAGAAAAAAATGTGACAATACTGTTGTGTTCCATGATGATACTAACAACATGGTTTGTACAATTGGATTTCATAATATTTGGAACTACATGAAAGTCTGTGACCACCAAACATTATAAGTAGGCTACTGTTTGTGCCACAAATAGAATATGAACAGAAATACATTGAAGGCTTTAATCACAAACATTTACATATTTTCATGAAAGAGTTCAAATTGTCTTATAGATTAAGCTCAGTGGTTAATTGTTGGAATCACTTAAACCTAGTAGCCAATGTAGTTTGGTGTAGAGACGGGTCATAGGGAGGAGTTGATAACAGCTGCATTCTGGAGAGGTTTGTCTTATCGCAAGGACACACTGCTGTTATATTTAGTCTACCAGTCTCAGTAATGCCAACAGGTTGTTTTGTGTGTGTGTGTGTGTGTGTGTGTGTGTGTGTGTGTGTGTGTGTGTGTGTGTGTGTGCGTGCGTGCATGGATGTGTGTATGTGCGCGTGTGTGCATGTGTGAGAGAGAAAGATAGAGAGGAAGAAACCCTTGACATCCCGTTAGTGAATACCAGCAAAGATATAATATGAGTCTGGAATCGATCTACATTGTCTCCTTGTGTCAAACCGGTGATATTTTTAGCTTTTTTCCTTTAAGAGCAGATTAACACACAGAGAGATGCTGCTCTCCTATCTTACAGTCTGAAGATAAGGACACTGATGTTGTAAAGGACCACAGATATCGTAATAGTGGAGGTGTTGGGGATGAGGAGCACTGTATGCCTTACATGAGATTACTGTGCTTCGATCCATATTTTGAATAGGCTACTGTTCGGAATGTCATGATTTTGTAATGTGATGTAAGTATGTTCCTGCAGTGTGTACTGTATGTGTGTGTTCGTTTGTTTATATTTCCTGCGAACTGAGTAGCACTAAAAGGCTACATCTGCAGTCCCTGTCGTCTGAGTGTAAATCCTCCAGCAGCTGTCCCAGCAAGCACCTGGCTCAGAGCCGTTGATCTTTGACCCTGAAAGTTGACAGCTGAAGAGGGGGAGGAAGGAGAGAAGGGAACAAATGGCAATCAAAAAAGACTGCAAGGAAGAGAGGGGACACCTAGAGATATACTAGTCTATGTCTATTTGTTTGCTGACACTGTGATACTGAATAGGACACAGACAGAGTGAGAGAGAGAGTTGGAGGGGGAATGACGGGATGTTGGCCAGTGATATAAAATTGATTCTGTTATCTCCGCCCCTCTCTGGTACTCTCCATGTATGGGGAGAGTTTGGGAAGGTCAGATATCGCTAGGTAGGGTTGGCGTGACACAATGCAGACATGTGTCTGTGTCTGTGTCGGTGTTGACATGTCCTGTAACATGTCCCAGTTACGCCATGTACACCACAACATGATAGCCAGGGCCTGCCATGTGGAAGCTAAAAAGAGAGTCTCCTGAATTTACTGTGTCAGGCCAGGAATAAACCCAGATATACACCACAGTCCTCCATGCTCACCAAGATTAGAAAACAGGAAGAAGCTGTGTTAGCAGAACATACTTCATTGTATCAATCATATCAATCATCATTGTATCTATCCTGATATTGCTACTCTCACCTCTTGAGGTTTGGATAATATTCAATTTGACATTGGCATGGAATAGGCTACTTATTCCAAAGTTTGATCTAATCAAGGAAATCTACACAAAATATGAAGAAGTAATCAACATACATTATCAGTCTATAAAGATATTGACTTGAAATGGGAATACCGTATATACTTAGAACCAGTGATGGTTTTTGAGTTAATGTCATACCAGGCTGGTGCTATTTTTTCAACAGTCTACGCTATCTTATTAGACCTGTAAGACTGTAAGATGCCTTACTTGGGTTACATATTATATATACAAGGTATCAGATGATTTACACAACTTGAACACCTTTACTTCACTCCTCTACTTCAGTTTCTCTCCATCTGTCTATCTTTACTCCCCCCACCCATTTAGTGCAACAGCTGATGGAGAGATATAGAGAGGAGGAGTAGAGCAGGCACAGTGTTAATCAGTATCTTGTTACAGATGATCTGCAGGCCCTCAGTACTTGAGACACTTGTCATGTTTACAAGTTTTATAAACAAGAGCACGGCAACAGTCTACTGATGGTCTTGCTAGGAGTCTTTCTGTGGGCTTATTTCAAATGTTTTTTTCTGTTGAGATAGTGTGCCATTATTTGTATTGATACAGTAAATACTAGCCCAAGGCAGGGCATGGATTGGAATTGTGCTTAGTTGTAACTTGTTTCTGATACAGCTACTTATTCTTGTGGTATTCTTAGAGGTGACCTTTTAGTTGACATACAGCTTCAGCATGTGCTTTTAAATTTGGAAATTCCTAATCTTGGGACAGCTTTGTCTAGGTTTTCATGTGTGTGTGTGTGTGTGTGTGTGTGTGTGTGTGTGTGTGTGTGTGTGTGTGTGTGTGTGTGTGTGTGTGTGTGTGTGTGTGTGTGTGTGCGTGTGTGTGTGTATGTGTGCGTGTGAGTGATGAGAAGGGGGGTTCACAAGGTGATTGACAGGTACAAATGTCCACAGCTGGCATGGTCCCCCTGTGCCCCACCTTTCTCAGCAGTCCTGTGCTTTGATTGGTGGATGAGTATAACTTATGGTGTGGTGGGCGGGTGAATGGATGGCATTAAAACATGAGGCAGTTGTTGGACAATGTATCAGAGAACCAGGAATGCAGTAAAGGGGTAAGATGATCCATGTATTCTCCTATTGTGGGTTCACAGCCATCACTTCTGTGATAGCCGGTCACTTTCCCTGCTTGGTTTTTAGTTGGCTTGTCTTATGAAATTGATAGAAGAATCATCATTCTGTTTTGCCTAAAAGACATTTGTACTGATGCAGTTGTTGAGGAATCTAGAACGAATTCTGTTTTGCATTGCTGTTGCATTGTAGTTTTTAGATTAATCATGTCATATTGTTTTTGCCATATACTCTTTATGAAAGGATGCTGATTTATGCTTACTCGTGTGCTGATTATTGTGTAAATCTGTTTGTAGGTCTTTCTAAAGTTCTGAATCAGTTAGTCAAACCTCACTCTAGGACATTCTCCACAATAATTCTACACTTGAAGGTGTCAGAGAAGGAAAACAGCTGGGATCATTTTCTGTCTGAGAATTCTGCATTTATTGATGAAATGATAATGCATTTCCTTTGTATGGAGATATTCATTGATCGAAAGTAGACATGGATATGGAATCAAATACAAGATATTGCCAAATATGGGGCAATGAAGTAAGGGGGTACATGTTGAAAACATGTCATATTTTTGTATTAGACTGTTTGGTTGATGACAGTTCCGGTATCCGTAACATCGAACATGTTCTTGCAATTCAATTTCATTGTGAATACATTTCATTGTGAATAAATTAAAATTCTGAACTGAAATGTAAAATGAGATCATTTACAAGAATCAAAGAGTGTGAATATTAATCAATCAACCCAGTAGTGATCATTTTCGGGTTCCATGACATTTGTCATTGATTGACTGGTTCCTTATCTCTTCTCTCTCTAGGGTGGGCCTGCCCAGGAGGCAGGCCCAGGCAGTGGTGATCCGAACCTGCCTCAGCTCTATGCCCCGCCTCCCTCTTACCCTCCACCAGGACAAGCTCCCACAGCTGCCGGCAGACTTCCTCCTCTAGACTTTAGTCCCGCCCACTCCAGCTCTGAGTACCAGGAGCATCACCAGCTCAGAGTCTATCAGGGCCCACAACATGAGGGGGCGGAGACTCTGGCAGCCAATAGCGCGGTAAGAACAATGTGATTGATTGTAATGTAATTAGTGAAAGTGTACAAGCAGCACTCAGGAAAGTCAATTAAGAGAGTCAAGTAGTACTTTGTAATATGTGAGGTAACGTAATGAAAACCAAATTTACGTACAGTACAGTATGTGCAGTTGATGAAATAACACATTTGTCACACACACACACACACACACACACACACACACACACACACACACACACACACACACACTGGTACTTCTATATTTAGCCCCCCACCTCCACTTCTGTACCCATGTAGGGCAATCTCCCTGACAAGCAGCAGAGCAGATAGAGGCAGCTGAGAGGGTATTTGTTTTTGAAAATGAATCCTCTCATCTCTCTCTCACTCTCTCTCTCTCTCTCTCTCTCTCTCTCTCTCTCTCTCTCTTTGTCTCTCTCTCTCTGTCTCTCTCTCTCTTACCTATTTATCTGGACATAGAGCATATAATCCCAAAGTTGTCAACGTACTCTATGTCTGTATCATGTTATGTTAAAGACCAAAGAGTTACATACTGGTAGGGGGTTTGAGTGTGGAAAGTCAAGTTAGAAGTAGAGAGAGATGTTACAGTATGTGGAAAGATAATGTATTTACTAGCTTAAAAATCAAACCAAACCAGAGGCAAATAACAACCCAGTATTTTGTGTAAATATCATGATGTTATATTTTTTTCATATTTACAGCATGTGATATATACAGGAAGTTATATATATATACACTTTAAAGCCCTGTTGTATTTTATATGTTAATTTCACCTTATAAGCATTATGTTTTCATGAGGAGCTATGTATATAACTTAGATGTGTCAGTGCCATATGGTACATGGAGTTACAGTGACACAGAGGTGAAGGCACTGCTGTGTTTACAGGCTGACCTAAGCAGCAGGTCTGTGACTGTACAGTCCTTCCCCTGCTTCAGCACATCTCTATCTCCTCTCTCATAACTGGTGTTTTACGGCCCCATTTATATATTCCATCACTAGAGCCCCTGACTTACAAGGTCCGTCCTGATTTTCTGGGAAAGTTGAGACGACGCCATGGAGGGGGGGGTCAAGGGGGAAAGGCAGACCAGATGACCCCTCCCCCTCCGAAATATCGTTCAGGTTCAGAAAACAATTTTGCATCGTGACATGACACCACAACTCAACTCAAACCTCTCCTGTCCCTTTCTCCAACTCCCCTGTCCCTCCTCCACCTTCCTTTCTTCTCCACCCCCCCGCCCACCCCCACCCCCACCCACTGTAACCTGTCTGTCTTGTGTGTGTGAGGATGAGTTTGCGTGTCTCATGCTGTCCTGCTGGCAAGCCAGTGTATGATACTACAGTACAGTAGTAGCCTGTGTGTATAGTATGTGTTTGTGTGAAGCCTCTCCTGCGTGAATGTGTCTTTCTACCCCCCCCTCTGTATCTACCCCACCTATTAATACATGCCCCTTCGGAATCTTGGATAATGTTATAACCTTTGGCAGAAAAAGCAGCACCGTGACCCCAGACTGACCATTAGAACATTCAACTTTGACCCCGCCGCGGCACACCACGCTTCCCACTCCCCCCCACTCTCCCCACACCCCCCCCTCCCAAGCTTTTTGCGCAAGTTCCTGCCTTGTTCATATTCTCCTTTTGTTTCATTTATTCTTAATTGCTGCTCTGAAGACATTCTGCACACTCTCTTTCTCTCTCTGTCTTTGTATTATAATGCTAATACCTGTGGTTTTCACCTATGCACAAGGGATCAGTATTTTGAATTGCCATTAATATTTCTCTCAAGCCTGCACCCATTTTTTGTTTTTATTCTAAGACACCTTTTTCCACTTTTGCAATTTTTTTCTTTGCCATTTTTCTTTATTTCTTTTTCTTCGCTCTCTGCTCCCTTTCTCCTCTCTCCCAATGCTCAAGCTCACACGTTATTTTGTGTAATATTTTTTTCATCTTCATTTACTTTGTTTGGACCAATTTAATACCTTGGTTTTTGGAAGATGTAACCTTTTTGTGGCATTTGATAGGTTAGGTTGACCAACACACACACACTGGCATCGTGGTGCATTGTGGGATAGTGGATGTTTTGGTTTTGACGCACATTACTCCTTTCTGTATTGTTTTGCATGGGGGCATTTAATGTGAATTTAGGATGAAAAGGTATTTATCAATATCATTGATGTATATTAGAACTACTTAGCTCTTATGTATTAAGATTTGATGTAATGATGTATGTACCCTTAGTGCAAGTTTAGTTACAACTTCTCCAAAGATTTTTTTGGGGGGAGTTGTTACTATCTAATCAACATCAAAATAATTGTTGTTTGTTATAACTGAAAAGTATGTAATCTAGCTCTCTTAAAACATTATATTATCTAGTAATCTATTACATTATTCGCTCAGTATCAGTTGTCTATGTAATGTTTTGGTAGTGTACATACTGTACATATTGTATTATTGTTTAACAGGCATGTATTGAGACGCCTCACTAAAGTCCTGTTCACGCCTCCTCACTTTTGCCTGAGAAGGATCACTGGGTGCTGAATGCTTCTTTGAACTTGGTTGTGATCACTTGATTCCATGAACGTGATACACATTTATTTTTCTGTTATGTGATGCCTGTGTAATTGGAAATATTGCTACATTTAAATGAATATGTAAACTGTTTGAAATATTCAAATGAATAAATGAAAATGAAACCTCTGACTAGATTGTAAACCAGTTGCCCATTCAAATGCATGAGCCAACAGTAACATGAATACATTAGTTACCACTGTAATTTTCTCCATTCTTTCTTTACCTCCCTCTTGAAACCCCTTCTCTATCCTTTCACACCCGTTCCTACCTCCTCCTGCTCCTGTGTCCCTCCCTCCTCCTTTCTCTATTTTCCTTTGTCTCCCTTCTCCTGTCATCTTTTTTCTATCTATTGCTTCTCTATTCTCATCACCTGCTCTCTATCCCCTTGTCCTTTTCTGCTCCTCCTCTGTATATATTCTTCTTCCTGCTCTTCCACCTCTTCCTCTCCTCCTCTCGCTCTTCTTCTAATCCCTTCCTATGTTCCTCCTTTTCTTTTTCTGCTTTTTCCTCCTTTCTTCGTCTAATTTCTCTCTCTTTCTCACTTGCTTTCTCCTCCCTCTCTTTGCTCCTCCTCCTCCTCCTCTTCGCTGATCCTGCTACACTCTTCCTCTCCTCTTTTCCCCCCTCCCCGGCAATCCTCTCTCTCGTCCTCCTCTTCCTCTCTTTTCTCTCTCAGGATGACTCCCTGGCTCCAGTGACCTCTGACCCCCAGACTTTGAGCGTAGCTGTGTCATCGGGAGGCGGAGCAGGAAGTGGCAGTGATGACGAGGGGTCAGGCAAGGCCCAACCCAAACGCCTTCATGTCTCCAACATCCCCTTCCGTTTCAGAGACCCAGACCTCAGACAGATGTTTGGGGTAAGAGACACAGCACTCAGAAATCTAAAGAGACTTGGCCTTCTACAAAAATCAATTAATTTGTACAGAACATACGCTAGGCTGACTCAATCAGACATCAGACACACAGCAGTTACTTCCCATGACACATTATAACGATAGAGAACATCTATCATAATGTATTCTGGTATTTTTCAGCAATTTGGCAAGATACTAGATGTGGAGATCATCTTCAATGAGAGGGGGTCCAAGGTGAGTGGTCAATCAGTTATAAATAACTGCTAAAGAACATAGGCACACTCCATTCAGTGAGATGTTGTTGACTAACAGCAGGTATGACATTTTTGATTTGAAAAACAAATGAGAAACGTGACCCTTCTGTGTTCCGTCTTGCAGGGCTTTGGGTTTGTGACCTTTGAGAGTGCGATGGAGGCGGACCGAGCGAGGGAAAAACTGAACGGAACTATCGTTGAAGGGAGGAAGATCGAGGTGAGTAGGAGGAGAGATACTCTGCCATCACAGTTTTTTGTTGGTCGAGATCCACCCATCTTTCTATCTAACTATGTGTAATTAATATTAAATAAGGGCTCTGAGTCTGAAGATACTGCCTTTTCTCTCTTCAGGTGAACAACGCTACAGCTAGAGTAGTCACCAAGAAGCCCCAAACCCCCCTTGTGAACGGTGAAGTATCAAGTAAGATACTCTTAAAATAATTTGGGGCACATTTCATGGACTGTGGGAAGGTTTCAACTTAATTTTACAGTAATAGATGTGGCTGTTGGATTGATTTAGTCTCTCTCTCTCTCTCTTTCTCTCTCTCTTTCTCTGTTTGTCTTTGTAGCTTCTGGATGGAAGATCAACCCTGTCATGGGAGCAATGGGAGCAATGTACGCACCTGAGCTTTACACTGGTGAGTATGCCCATCTCAGGTGGTGTGTCCTATACAAAGATATACTGCAGTTACATTACCCTTCATATTTTCTTCACAACTATTGTCTCTGCTACTACTACTACTTGCCTCTCCCCCTCTTCCTATTAAACACATATTGAATATCATGACCTCTCTCTCACACACTCTCTCTATCCATCCACAGTCGCCAGTTTCCCTTACCCGGTAGCCGCTCCTACACTGGCCTATCGGGGCTCTCCTCTGCGTGGGCGGGGCCGGGCTGTCTACAACACGATTCGATCTGCTGCTGCAGCCACACCCACTGCTATGCCTGCCTACCCTGGGTAAGACATTTTGTGGCATGGAATGTGTCACATGGATGAATTGTGTTGAATATGTACACAACTTTATTTTCACTAATGATGAAATTGATGGTCATTATTTTTCCTTTTTCAGTGTGGTATACCAAGATGGATTATATGGAGCAGAAGTCTATGTAAGTGCTCTCCATTCCAATTTTGAAAATGAAAATGAACCTGCCATAGCAATGTTTGCAGGCTGTCTTGTGTTCATGCTCAAAGATCATCGCTGAATAGGGAAGTTATTTACATGTTTGTCCAATCAGGGTGGCTATCCTGCTGCATACAGAATGGCCCAATCAGCATCTCCTGCTACAGCAACCTACAGTGACGGGTGAGCAGACAAAACATTTTGTGTATAATTATATTACATCTGATTGATTAATTGATTGATTGACTTGTTGGTTGGTTTCCTCAATTTGTGTTGTATGTTGTCTGTCAACCAGATACGGCCGAGTATATACCACGACAACTGATCCCTACCACCACTCCGTAGGGCCAACGGCGACGTATGGTGTCGGAACAATGGTGAGCTTCATGATTTGAGTTTCCACTATTAGAGCCACCATACATTGCATTTACCAGGGGGGGTAACCAGGATTGATGTATACTGGTGTATACTATGGGATACTATTTCACAATGAGATTCAAAAGATTCCAAAAGGTTCCTTATTGTATTCTGTGTTGCACTTGTTTTTAGGCCAGTTTGTACAGAGGAGGATACAACCGCTTCACCCCTTACTGAGCTGCCCAATGGGAGCAGGGAAGCCGCTATAGGACTTGTTTGGGATAAGTTATGACATCATCAAGCTCTGGAGATTGTGTTACTTCCTGTCCCATCCACATCCTCCCCTGAGAGACTTTAAATAACAGACTGTACCTGTAAATACTATATAATACTATAGGAGCCATTCACTATTACTACTATAGGAGCCATTCACTATTACTACTATAGGAGCCATTCACTATTTATTCTATCAGAGAATACGCATAGTATAAAAGGGTGTTATCTTATTTATAGACAGCTATTTAAAACATTTATTTAAGTGTTAGTTGTGCCACAATTTATAGGATTTAAAAATATAAAGATTTCTGCCTCCATAGCTGCCTTATAAGTAAGCGACTCTCCCTGGATAAACATGTTGGATGGCTACATTGGTTGTTGATAACAAAACAATTGAACAAGGTCATCACTTGGTATGTGTTTTTTTGTATATAGGGGACATTTTAACGTATAATTGTCTGACAATCTTCATGGTGCAATATAGCAAGTGGCACAAAAATACTGGATTCTCTATGACCTTTGTAAAAATGTTTTCAATCAATGTCTGAGCTTTGTCAAATTGATTGTAGAATACAATGACATTTTATACAGAGGACTTATTTTTGATGACACTGGTTTTGTCAAAGATGTAGCTGTAGCACACTGTTTGATGACGTTAAAGTGTGTGTGTGTGTGTGTGTGTGTGTGTGTGTGTGTGTGTGTGTGTGTGAGTAAGTGTGTGTTAGTGTCAGAGTGTGTGTAATCATTCATTACTCAATTAACCAAGCACAAACTATGAGAGACAGCAATGACACGAGCATTGTTATTAAGCACAAATATAATCATGCTTCTTGGAATTCAAGAAAAACTAAAACTATAGATTGCATACAATTCTAATTTCATTTCTGCTTTCCTACCGATCTACCTCTATACTAAATATTTTTCACTTTCAAGGCCTTTATGATTAGTTTATCATATATGTTACGAAACATAGTTGTCTTCTTTTCTGCTCTGCTACTGTACGTTTATGCTGCGTTAAATCAATGTAGTTTTTAGCGAAATCTCATGCTGGTTTTATTTCTCTTTGGCTCTATGGTACTGTACTTTTTCTTATTTCTTCTTTCCTGTCTGAAATGAGATAAAGCAACATTAGACAGTGAGTTCCACTTGGCTCAGTGCTGTTGTACTTCCTCAAAACATCTAGCAATTTATGCATCACACAGTCTAATCCTGCCTCATCTCATTCTACTTCCCTGTTTACCTCTTTGGTGCTTTCTCTGATTTCCTCTTTTTGCTCTCTCTCTCTCTCTCTCTCTCTATCTCTCTCTCCCTCTCTCTCTCTCTCTCTCTCTACTGTCTCACTCCATACTGTTTGAGAATCTGTGGTCTATCCATAGAATTGGAATTCTAGATATTTAAACTATTCTAATAGGCCCTTCTCTCTTCCCCATCACTGTACTATAGATGCACCGCTGTTTGCTGTTTACCTCTCAATAAAATAGTGTTTCTCTTCTTCCTCTCCTCTCCTCTCTTCTATTTCCTGTTCTTTTTCTTTTCTCTATTTCTATGCATTTCTTTTCTGTGTGTCCTTGAGTTCTATTTCTATTCTTTAGCTCTTCTGTTTCAGTAGTCAGACTTTATCACTTTGTAAGCTGTGAGTCTTGCTGTTGTCAGTGTAAGTGCCTAGCCACAATTGCTCAAATCAATATCAGACAAAACTCTGTCTATGAAAACTTGATATTGCTACAGTGATGGTCTATGGCCCTTTTATTGTCATAAAAAGGCATTAGCCTGAAAAGTGACTGAAATAGTATTTTCTACCTACATTAGTTTATTTCTGCTTTAGTGTTCTTCGTAACTTTTCTTTTAATCTTTTCCTTTTTATTTCTCTATTGTTTCCCTCTTTCAGCTCTCCTGTCCTCTCTTTCTTTCCATCTTTCAGCTCCCCTGTCCTCTCTTTCTCTCCATATTTTATCTCCCCAGTCTTCTATTTCTTTCCATCTTTTGTTCTTGTCTCTGCACTCTTTTTCTCTACTCTTTCAGCCTACTTTCTGATCTGATCTATTGATTGGCACTGTTATTCTTTCCAGTACTCTTTCTCTGTTTTTCTTCTCTTTGCTTTCTGTCCACTGCCTCTTCTCTTTTTTTCTACTTGCCTACTTGTAACATTACTTTAATTTCCCTACTTGCTTTGCTACTCTCACACTGTTCCTGACTCTTTAACTCTTTCAGTGCTGATTCAGTACGTCAGACCATTAATCTTGCTTTGGATGTGTATCTCCTTCTCTCTTCCTTGCTCATTGTTCTTCTGGCTTAACCTATATTTCCTCTTGCTGTCTCTCTTTCCGACTGTATAATCAGATTTACTTTTCCTTTTCTTTTCTCCACTTTTCCAAAGCAACTTTTTCTCTCCTGTCTTCTAGCTACTGTATCTCTCGCTTTGCCTTCTCCTATCTGCCTATTCTATTTTCCTTTGCTTTGATACCGTTATTCTATGCATTGTCATGATCTGTCTGTTTCAATATCATTATAACTCTTTCCTAATAGTGTTATTCTCTCTGATGTTCAACCCTACTCTCTCCATTAACCATTTTCATACTTATACCTGACTTGTTTGCTCTTTCTTTCATTTTGCAAATTTGAACACACTTGTATTCTCTGCTCTGAATCTTTTTTTTCTTCTGTTTGCCAACTCTATTATTCTATTTTTTTATTCTATCTCCTGTCCAGCTTTCTTATTTAAGCTTTAGATTTTTCTATCATATTTTATCTCTGCTGTTCCCTCACTCCACTGCACTATTTATTTGTTCTCTTTTTTCTCTGCCTACTCTTATCTTTCCCCCTGCTCTGCTGTATTCCTCTCTTTAGGTTTTCTGTGTATTTCTTCTTCTGCTCTGCTGTGCTTTTTCTTTCCTCCTCTCCATTCCACTGTGTTGAATGCTTTCCTCTTGTCTGCTGTTCTTACTCTGAAAAACCGCTTCCATGTTTTAGTGTAGCTTAGTCAGTCTTGCTTCTAACTATCCTTTCCTTTTCTGTGAACATGTCTTCTGTCTGTCACCTTTGTTTATCCTTTAAACTTCTAAACTTTTATTTCTTCAGTAGTTTAACTCTTGTAGAACTCCCTTTCCATTTATCTAGAGTTAGGGTTAGGGTTAGAGTTAGGGTTAGGGTTAGGGTACTCAACGCTAGTTTTCCTCCTGCCTATCATTTACGGCTTGTGTTTCCTCTTTAGTGTAGCTCTCTATTTTGCTTGATTTCTCTGCATGCTTTTAACTGCTCTTCTTTCACAGTATTGTCATATTTCCTCTTTTAACTGCTCTTCTTTCACAGTATTGTCATATTTCCTCTCTTTATTGCCTAGCTTTTATAAATCCTTTTGATTGTAATCCAGTGCCAGCACTCCACTGTCATACTCATCATATTTCTGATCAACATGCTTCCCATCAGTGTCAGTCCTCCCGACTGGGATAAGCAAATGAGCCTCATTGCTGTAGTCCTCAAGTGTCATGGCTGTCTCTCTGTTGTTTATGTGTCAGTTCTCATCATTAGTAGGACTTAAACAAACACAAGATAAGACACAATAAATGCCATTTTTGTCAACATGCTGTCTTAGCCCGGTCATTTCCCTATTGTCTCAGTACGTCAGTGTTTGTGTGTGATGTCAGGTGTTAATGGGTATCAGAACGTTTTTTTTATCAGGGTTGTTGATGATTTTCTGGGTAGTTGAAAGAAAGTGAGATGGGTTGCTTGATTGGATAGATGAACAAATAGATGAAAGAGAGGATCGATAGATGAGAGGGGAGGTATAGAAAGATCAAAACAATTAAGAGGGTAATCAGTATGGGTTATATTGAGTGAAGCAGTAGTGACTGGTGAAAGGAAGAAAGGATGATGCTAGGTAGTTGAAAGGTTAGATTTACAAATAGCTGAATAGCTGGAGGAATATCACACCAAATATAATAAGAATAAATATGAGCAATAACAACAGTTGGACTTGCTGAAGCAACCCCACTAATAATTCTAATATACCACTCTGCCCTGGAACAGAATATAAAACCGTGGGCTAGAGTACTGAATTTCATGTGGGTGCTTGTGATGGTTGAGTTTATACATTAGCTTTGTCAGTACCAGGCTAAAAAAAGAAAAAAAGAAAGAAAAGGTTGGCAAAAAGAGGCTTTCTGAAGGCGTCACAAAACATTAGGGCCTAAAAATAATATTGGTAATTTGTTAAAAGTGGGATGAAAACTTAAGACAATTATCCTAAATGTCATCTTCTGCAGCAAGTCTTAATGGATGCAACTTCTAAAATAAAAAGACATATACCCACTTTATCCTAAACCTTTATTTTTTATTAGGTTCTTCAAAGAAAAAATACATTATGTACATTAAAGTATTTACAGAATGGCAGTATTTAATTTCAAATCAAATACAATTCAGGGAGGGATGAGAGTGGGGGAATGAAAGGACATTATGTGAATATAATCCTTTAGTTTCAGTTAGTCGGCTGCAACAGAAAGCACCAAAGCAGCGTAGAAGCAATACTTACTACTGAGAGTGACTAACTGCACTCAGCAAACATACATCAGTCACTACTAAACATATACTCAACATGAGGGAAGGGGAAGAGGGGAGGACAGAAAGAGTAGAAATACTGGTGGAGAAGAGGAGGAAGGGATAACATGCAGGTAAAGAGAATATAAATAAAGACAGGGGGGGGAGTGATCCATATGAAGACATCTACAAAATAGTCAAAAATAAATGGTGAAAAAATTAATAGATGCATCGCACTGTACTAAGAAAAAGGTCTTCAAATTGGACAAGTATGGAGGCAGGAGTTACAAAGATTGATGTGATTTGAGAAGTTTGTGGGAGCAAAATAAAACAAATACACTCAGGTGTCAGAAGGAACAGTAGAGCAGAGTATGAGCAGGTGCCCATTTTAAAAAGAAGAAGCATTGTTAGTCATCTGGAGGTACAGAGTTGGAAAATGTTACTCAACAAAAATAAATGTAGAGAGGAACTTAAATATCACTGTGAAACACAGGAGGTTGGCAATGTTAAAGCTGACCAAGAGTTCTTTTCTCTGCTGAAAAGGTCTCTGACATGATCTGTGGTAGGCAAGACATAACAGTATCCTGGATAAGGTTACAAAATATGACCATCATAAAAAAAAAAAGTAGGGTGACATTAACAAACCTGTGTTTAAGACATTTGAATTGATGTAATTGTCTGAAATGAGAAACGTTTCAGACCATTCTAAATCTAAACAGAAATGTATCCAAATGTTCTAGGGAGAAAAATATAGAAACTGTGTTCAGCAGCTAGATTTCCGTTAATTAACATTACATTGTTAACAGCAGTAATTTAGACTTTAATTGTACATGCATACTGTATGCCCAGATCCATTTGCAGTTACTTGGGAAAAATACCCTAAAGCAATACATCAATAACAATTATCAGGAAGTTAATAGAAATGTGCCCAATTTGTGACATGCATGAGAAGCACAGGACGGCTACATCAAGTGGTTGCCAATATACCAAGAATGAAACAACCAGAAAAACACTAAGTTGGCTATATTACCAAACACTTCTCAATACTTGAGACGTAACACTAACTGTAGGACTACAGCTGACAACGAGGTGCATATTATTAGCCATAATGACTGTTGCAGAGCATACCAAGTAATGTAAAGAAAATACACATGATTGTTAAAGAACGGATTCAAATGTTTCTGGACAGACAGAACACTATCGTACATCACTAACCTAAGTGATGTTATGACAGTTTGACTATCTTGCAGAAAAATAAATTTCCTGTGTAAACTGGACAGACAAATGAGCAGACAAGTGACAAATTCCATTTGATTCAGGTTCGGACTAGCAGCAAATAAACATTCAGAAGATTTGATTCAACTTGATACTCCAGAATACAATTCATGTTAGGCTCCCATATAAAACAATGCAATATTTCAGATCATATCGACAGAATGACTTGAACTTGAGTGAGTAGCATCAAGTCTTGCATTTCATACTTTTCCCTCACTCCAGCTTGCTTCTGGAGGAGGCTGGTGAGGAAGTGCTCCCACTTTCACACTCCTTTTGCTCCTGCAATGCATTACTGCAAGAAGAAAAATAAGAGAAGGTCTGGTGATGAGTGGGAAAAGAGAAAGAGGGAGAGAGTTGTAAGAGATGAAGAGAAGGGGAGGAGACATGTTGAGTCAAGTGACTTCTGAAACTGAGAAAGATGCGCATATTTCACACAAACAATGCTGAAAGTAAGATGGTGAAACAAAGATAATGATCACTGATAAGTCTACTTGTGCAGATTTTAGGATTGAAACTGATAATACAGTAGTGCAGCATGAAAATGTTGGTAGTTTTATGTTTTCAAATCCAATCATTAAGAATATTTACACCATGACACGTTTCACATGTACCAAATCATATCACTGACTCACCAGCCCAAGAAAACTGTTCAAACCTAAAAATAATTTGGATTTGCCAATGACAACCTAAATGCCTAACAAGACACTAAACACACATGCATTCTCACACAAGCTCACGCGCACACGCATACAAATAGACAGACGACCAAATTAAACACCAGCAATAAACAGATGTTTCTTGGCTGATGTGAGCGCAGTGTGACCAAACCTTTTTCTTGCCATCAGGACTGTGTGCACATGTTTTTTCAGTGGACAATCACATCTCTATAGGTTTAGATGAAGAGGAAAAAAAAAAAAAAAAAAAAAAAACAGCAATGCATGGAAAACTCACTAAAATTTAACCAAAATTAAACAAATTAGATTTTTTTTTAAATATAAAAATGGTGCAAAGTGTTTGAAGAATTAGTTTGAGAAATGAATGGGGATTGTATGTATGGGGAAAGTATGTATATCTAGGTGACATTCGGCAAGAAAAAGATTTGGTTTGTAGAACAAATATCAGATTTTCAATTCCTGTAAAAAGCCCCTTAAATATTCATCTCAAATGCACAGACATTGAGTAAGCTGAAAGGTAGTAAACATTTGTCTACACTGAAAAAGCATCAAACCCCCCTACATTTTATATCCACTGCAATATCAAAGGTGAAAGGCAATGTATTTCAAGCCAACAGGCTTATTTACTCATTATTTAATTCACATATTTACATGGTCTCAGAATTAATTAATTGCCTTTTACCCAATTTTAAAATATTCACTATGAAATCTGTATGTCAAAGTCACACTTACCCTGGTGTGAAGCAAAACAATCAAAACTAACAATGCATTACTACTGTACCAACTGAAAAAATGAACAGGAAAAGTAAACTGAAACCACACCAATCTGTACAGTATACATAAATACATCTACTCTGTAGACAAGCACACAGAGGACACAGCCTTCAATTCATCCTGTGAACAATGGCACTGAACACAAATACCTCAAGCTTTTAATTAGATCAAGTTAACAATAAGTGAGAGGTCATTCCTAAAAACAATGGGCATTATCTTCAAATATCCTGATAAATCAGAAAAACTGATATACTGGGTTCACGTGTTTTAACTGTCAGTTTGGTACTGGGAGCAGACTGATCTCCTAGACCAGGGCTTTGGATTGATCTAGATGCACATCTTAAAATTTACAAAGATGTCATTTTAAGTGTAACTTATAATCAGGATAAAAAACACTACTATACACTCCACCTATATTTCCCTCTTTATTGAAAAAGAATGTCTGAAAAAGGGTTATATATTTATGTAAAAAAAAAAGGTATTTTATTACAGACCAACAAGTGAAGATGGCTACTTCTACTACTTGAGCGATTAATAAAAAAATCCTAATATGAGTCAATTCTTGTTCCATTTCACCATTCCATTGCTACTCATCTATTCACCAATCCACATTAAAAGCTATTTGCATCTGCATGATTTTGACTGCCAGTTTGCCAATGAGGTGTGCCACAAGGGTTAATAGTAGGATCCCTGATTTAAAAGCACAATTTCATTGAGATGGTGTTAGACTATCATTACCTGTGGATGAAAGTTTAGAAATTAACAGATTAGGACATCATAGATACTTCAACCAAAATCAATGAAGCTAGTGTGAATTTGAGACAATAGCGAATACCAGTAGATTCCTGAAGTGTTGTCATCCATCTCCTTCCAGCACACAGTCCATTTTTCTTACCAGCCATACATACATACTCAGCCTTGTTGAATGGAGCGTGCACGGTGCAGCATACAAACCCCAACACTCCTGCCTTCTGGATGGACAGATCTTTATACGGTGGAATAGATCCTGGCTGTCACCACCTTGTGTGGTGGATGGTAACTTGAGGTGCTTGACCACTGTGATTCCATGGAGCTGCTGTTGATTGGGAGATTCTGGATCCCACAGGTACGATGGAAACCTGTGCTTGGGGGCAGCAGAAGCAGATGACCTTGCCAGCTCTCAAGGGCTAACGGGGGCATCCTGTCTCCAGGACACATACTAGGGGATTGGGGGAGGCCATCTTGGTAAAAGACGAGGACCTGCAGCCGCCTGGCACTTTAAGTCAATGCCTACCAGAGGTTATTTAATGCCAGACTTGGAGATATGAGGGGGAGGGCTAAAACAGGCCAGATTGTGATAAAAGCTGGGTGACCATTTCAGAAGGGTGAAACTGAGGAATGGGGGTAATGGACAACTGGGTGAGGGTGGGAGTAGCAAAACTGGTCATGGAGCCAACTGGCACCTCTGGATTACAGTCAATACCTTTCAGAGGATGATGTGGGCAAGGCAGGAAGAGAAGGGGAAACTTTCCACACCTGACGGCCAATCGTAGACACCTTGTGGGAAGGGAGGGGGGTGGGGGGTGGGACAGGACATACAAACCACCATCTCCTCTTCTCCCAGATTGGACACTGGATGGCTGGGGCTTCCTGACAGCAGCACATGGCTAACAGTCTCTAGAAGTGCAGAGCTGAAGAGATTAACCTGAAGCCACTCTGCTCTGGTCGTTGGCTTGGCTTCAGGAGTGGACGATGACCCATTTGGATGGCTTGAGGAATGGCTTTGGCTCTTTGCGTTTTCATTTCTCTTGATTTACAAGACTTGGGTCTTCACTTGAATTTGGAGCTGTTGACTTGAGGGAAGGAAAAACATAACACAGAACACTGTTAGCTTAAAACGTCTGAGTGAGGGGTAATGGATGGGAGACCGAGAATCTACCCTCCTTCCTGATCTGTATGAGTAATAAAGGAATGAATCCCTAAATCTGATCTGTTCACTCATTAAAAGAGTCTTAGTTGATGGTATATAAATATGTTGAGTTGATCAGTGTGTGGCTAAGCTATTTGGTATTTGATGAGCAGTGTATGCAGATATTCTCCCTCACACTTCTAATACAGTCCATATCTGTGAATGCAGTAGTGTGCTAGGATTCTATCTGCGTTCTGCATCTACCCTTACGTCTTGGTGTATATTCCTCTCTCGGATTCTTAACTGACTGAGGAGTCTTAAGTGCAGTAGTACTGTCGAGTCCCTGTTTATCTCTCAGTATCTCCCTTTAGTTGGCTTTCCCCCCTCCCGGGTATCCCACCCCCCCCTCAGGAGGCAGCCAGACAGGCGGAGCTAGCTTTGCAGTCTATCTTGCTGGGGTCAGACTGCAAGAAGGTGACCCCCAGCCCTGTGAGAAAGGCAAGGCAAGAGTCTAAACAAAGGAAGCCCAGACTGGACTGCACATTCTCCACTGGCATGTCAGGTCTGAACCTGGGGACACAAGAGGGATGGAGAGAAAATAAGTACAATGGGAAAATAGTAGTGTACCAATTGTCATTTTTTTTGGTAAGATTTGTTGATGTTTATAAATCATACAATCATCTCTAACAATTGTTAGCATCCTTAAGAACATGTAACATAGAAACATGACTGTACCCCTTCTATTTGTATGACAAGACTTACGTTTTAAACATTGCCCTGAGTGCAATCTTCCTCTCCCTCTCTACAAATTTGTCGATGAGGTAAGAGGCCATGCGTGGAGCTCGCCGGTAGAGCCGGAAAAAGCGATGGTAGTTGCCCAGAGCCCAGGCGGCACGGAGGCAGAGAGCGTGGGACACACATGGATCCTCCCGCAGCGCCGGGGTCAGGTACACCAGCTCAGTGGTCAGGTCTGACGTAGAGGGAGAAAGAGAGGGATGGTCAGGGATCAGATGAACGCAACCAAGACAATAAGGAATTAAGATTACTGTGGTCACAAATTAATGATGACCTTTTCTGTCCCAAATTCTAATCTCTGCTTGAAAACCAAATTTCCTTCTGGAATAATAAAGATTGAGTATGCTAAGGCCTACAAAACAATAGTAAAACAACTAAGGAAGTGGGGTGACATACCTCCAGAGTTCTGAGTGAAGATGTAGTATAGCATTCTGTATGCTGTGAACTCCCCAATGTTCTCCGATGGGTTGTCCTTATACAGGGCTTTCAACTGTGTCTGGCATTGGTTGAACTCTGCATGATCACCCTGGTAACAGACGTGTTAAAGATTTGATATGTAGTACTTCCTGGTGTACACTGATAATGCAAACAACTGAAACATATTCCATGTTGTTACTAAGAATACTGCTAACAAATGCCATTTTCTTTGACTTCCACAGAGATATCAGACTGCCATTTGAGTTTTGGGTTATTATACATCAAAATGAATTGACAATGTGTCTTCTCACCTTTTCCAGGGCAATGCGTGCATGACACTCGTACACTTCCACTGTGAAGTCTGTACGCACTCCTTGGACCTGAGGGAAAGGTGAGGGGTCAGTTGCATTGAGATCTACAGCCTCACAGATAAAATAGTCGCAAGTGAAGAAAAAGTGCAGGAGAAGGAGAGATCAAAGATGCAGTGGGTGTAAATGACCATGTAGTTAACCAACCGTGAGGTCCTGTCGTATGGACTTCATCTGTTCACAGGCATAGAGGTAGTCCTGGTTGGTTTTCCAGTGGGCCTTTACTGCCAGCAGAGACTTCCTCAGCACCTGGGGGGAGACACACAAAGTGGTTAGGCCATCGAATACAACATTGGAATGAAGATCTAAAAAGCCTCCCTTTGTACACCATTTGACCAATTATAAATAACTGAGCCAACACTGATGACATTATGGCCTATATTTCTTTTGCCAAACCATGTGTAAAATTACATGTATATGACAAATTATGGAAACCATGGAACCTAATGCAACTCCTCCCAGGTGTTCCCAGTTAACCTACAATGTAACATAAAAGGTCAATAAATACAGGGAACACTCACAGACACAGGGCGCACAGTGACAGGGTCAGGGGCGCAGGTGAGTCTCAGGTAGATTTTGGTGATCTCCTGACAGGTGCCTACGATGGGGCAGTCCTCCCAGCTGAGGCCCTCCTGAGTGCCGTTGGGCACATCCAGGGAGTTGATGGAGAGGACCAGGGGCTCGGAGCGCAGCTTGGTGTGAAAGCGGGCCGCCCGGCTCTGCTTCTTGGCCTCCCGGTTGGGGTCGTGGAAGTCAAGGCCAGCATTGCCGCCTTTCCTCTTCTTACCCATGCCAACGTTAGAGTCGTCCAGATTTCTGAGAAGAAAGGAGGAATTAGCCGTTTTGTTTGCTTGAATTTTCATCTATCCAGGTACACTGTATCCTAATTACTAAAAAGAAAACCACCAAAATCGGTTTGGGTGTCCTAAACCGCCATGTCCGCATTTATGGATGCTCCGTCTCCATTTCAGACGACTGCACCTGCTAGTTTCAGCCATTGTGATTTGTTTTGGTCTTGTCTTGCTAGGCCACCTGACATATCTTATCAGGACAGCCTCCACAGCTCGCAGTATGTTACTTCAAGATTTTGTTTCTGTCTAAATTCTTTGGTTTCTTTTTCCTTACCTCCTTCCTCTGTTGCCTCGTCCTCCTCTCCCCCGTCCCCTCTCTCCACCGCCTCTGCCCCGGTCCCTGTCCCCACCGCGACCACGCCCTCCTTTCTGATTTCGTCTGGACAACTGTGGTCGAAGGTCACTTGACATGCTGCTGTCTGACTGAGAGCCAGAGTCACTGACAGGGGAGAAACGGGAGTAAGTTATACACACAAAACCCAAGTCACAAAGCACCAATAGAGGAAGAGGACAGCAGCACTAAGATCTACTCAAACTCTCACCTGCGCCTGTGTCTCTGGCCACTACGGTCTCTGTGTCGACTATGGGAGGGAGAGGGCGAGCGAGAGGAGGAGCCAGAGGAGCTGGAGGAGGGGCTCCTCTGCGAGAACACGTTCCTGTAGTGGCCCAGCCTCGCTCCTCCACCCCTGCCCCGTGCAGCTCCCCCTGTGGCCCCACCGCGACTGACGGAACTCTCCAGTGTCCTCTGGGTGGGCACAGCCTCCCACCGAGACTGCTTGGCCTTCAGTCTGGAGGGGGAGAAGAGAAGTTCAGGAAAGATTTATACATGTCACTTTGGGGTTTGCGTTCAACAGGCTCAAATTACCTAGTCATTTAGCCGACACTTTTATCCAAGGCGACTTCTAATAAGTACATTTGTCTATAGTCAGGGAATCAACTATATATCACAGTGAACAAACTCTCCACTTACTCAGGTAGCGGCTCATGGGTCCAGTCGATGGTGTAGGCAGATCCATCCTGGAGCCGGTTCTGCAGAACCTCCTTCAGGGTTTTCTCTGTGCGGTCCTTGTCCTCCTCACACTCGCAGGCTGTGAAGCAGCGCTGTACATACTCCTTCATCGACTGAGGCCAATCCTGGGGCCTGGGTGAACAGAGGTCAACATTCAGAAGTGTAACCAGCACGACAATGAAAATACAAAACGGTTGGGATATTGAATATCTGTCAGTGCCACTGGCAATGGCCTTCTCCTCACCGTGTCTGAGCAGCGGCTGGTGCAGCAGGAGCTGCAGCTGCGGAGGTAGGAGTAGCAGCCAATCCAGTGGGCTGCTCCCCAGGAGGGAAGCCCTGATTGGTCATGACGTAGGGCCGCTTGGGAATGTTGAACTTCACTGCACCTGCTCCAGGTGCCTCTGTGGATGACAAATATGCCGCTGGCATTCAAACAATGGTAGAATAGGTTAGGAATGATATCGCAGCAGGTTTTACCTTCTTGTGGGGATAGTTGTGTGCCAGTTAATCTTAATCAGGTTTTTTTGTACGCCATTTTTGTGAATCATGCTTGGGTTGGGGTTAACTTGCTCAATATGTACAAAATACACACTGACACTGTCTTAAACTTTCCCTCCCTCTGTTTCTGCATCCTAACTAACTTTTTAATCCCACTATCAACACAGAAACAAAGAAAACCTATCAATTTGCAGTCAACACCTCAGTCATTTGACATTTCTATATACAGAGCAGAACCAACTGATCTCATTCAGTTAACACCTGTCTTAGTAGCTCCTTCACTTTCTCCATCTGCGCTTGCTTTTCTAAACTCATCATCTGAAGGGGATCGACAACCTAAGGCAAAAGAAAAACTAAAATTGAGATACTAATCGCACACTCGCACTTAACCTTACATTTCATGTGAAGCCACAATCAAGAATCAAAACAGAACAAACACCAACTCTCTCGCTCCAAAACACTCAAACTTACGTTTCATGCGGTGCCACAGCTGCTGTCCTCCTTGTTTCTGGTTCTTGTTTTTTGGAGACTCTCCCCTTCCGGCCCCTGGTCCATACTGGCCTGGGCCTTGTTGCTGTTGCTGGGAGTTACCCTGGGAGGCATGGTAGGCGCTCTGGGCCTGGTAGGTCTGGCCATAGTTGGGTCTGCCCTGGTTATGGTTGTGGTTATAGCCACGCATCTGGTTGGGGTCGCTGGAGGGGTAAGCCATGGAGTTGTTGGGGTTATAAGCGTTCTGTGAAGGGGGAGGGGGGTACTGGGAGTTTGCAATGGGAGGAATGGGAGGCGGGGGAGGGGGCTTCTCCGAGGTGGTGGGGCTCTGGGGGGGTGGTTGAGGGGTGGCAGGGAGAGGGGGTTGGGGTTGAGAGGGGTAGCTTGATTGGTCGTCCATCATGGGCATGGAGGGAGACTGAGAATGGAGAAAAGGGAGGAACAAAAAGGAAAAAAAGTTAATGGAATGCAATACACACTGCAAATATTTCTTAAGCTTTAATAATAGAAAATCGTTCAACAATTCCACAAAGAAGAAAGAGTTCTAACTGCAAGCTACTTATGCTAGAAATCAGCCAACTGACACCAGGTTTATATGGGGGGCCTTGATTGGCACAGGTGCCAATTAATCAACCACACTCAACTCAGCCAATCAAGACAAAGACTATCAGCCACCAATCAAATCACAGAAGAAGGCTGGAACTGCCAATGAGCTGATTGTAGGAGCTTTAAAACAACATAAATACAATTGGGTGAGGGGCTGTGTGATGTTAATTCATAAAGAAATTGAAGACAGCACATTTATGTGCGAATGACAACTTTAAACTAATAAAGACAACAGTGGTATGTGTACAGTACCTGTCCAGTTGGGGTGGTGGGTGCTGTGTAAGGTCCTGGCGGTGCGCCATACTGACCCTGGGGATATCCACCACCATACTTGGAAATAAGAGGAAAACAGATGTTAGTATTATGTTGTTCTGAGTTCACTTCTCCTGCCATCTTGTGTGTGTAATTGTTTAATGCGTAGTAGCACAAAATTATTAGATTTTAATTAAAGTCTGTGATAAATCAATCCCCCCAGGGAATCAATAATAAACTACAAATCAATAATAAGCAACTTTGATAAAGGCCTTATCACACTCAATGCTACAGAGCACAGGCCAGCATCATTGTGCACATTATAAGAAACAAAAAAGTCAAATGGATGTTTGTACACTTACAGGGGCCATGGGGTAGTAGTAGTTGGGATACGGGTATGTGTAACCACCATACTGTGGCTGCTGCTGCTGCTGCTGCTGCTGCTGCTGCTGGTTTAGTTGGTACCATGTGTAGTATTGCTGCTGCTGCTGTGGCTGCTGTTGTTGCTGCTGCATGGCTGTGGAGTCCGTCACTGAGGGCTGGAACTGGCCAGCCTGGAAACCAACATAAACAAACAAAGAGAAATGGTAAAACATTGAGCTGATAACATTAGAGCTCTGAGAGTTTTAAATAACTAGAAGGGAATGACTGGAATAATAAAACATGTAAGACATAGTATTCCTTTGAAAAATGCCATGGGGTACAGCGCATTGGGATAGGATGGCCACAGCGCAACTACACAGCTCTATGTGAGGCCATTGAGACAGGAATACTTGTGCTTACTTGCCTTCTGTGGGGAGTGTGTTTCTAACCACAATTAGAGTACAAACATACCATCTTCTGCACACAGACACACAACACACAGACACACACACACCTGTGCTGTGGTATGGTTGGCCGGGGCAGTCTTGGTGGCACTTTGGCTCTTATTGATGGAGGCCAGTGCCTGTCTAGCCTTCTCCCACTCTGGATTCTCATGGACCTGGCTCTCAGGACCTGCTCCAAACGACCTGGGACAAACAAGACACAACTAAGTTAAATTGTTAGATTAAAGATCGTTAGGCTACTATAAATACATACTTGTAGCAAGGCTTTCCACCACGCATTATCTATTTTTCTCTTTGAGCCTTAAATCTCTATAATCCTGTTGTGTATTGCTATTTTTCACTTTGAGAGTGCTGGTTCATTTAGAATCCATCCCAGTGATCTTTGGACAAAGATTGGCACTAACATCTTTGTTGATACCAAACTATACCAAAGTAGAATAGGCATGTAGTGCATGTCAGTACTGTAATTTAAACATTGCCCAAACACAGGTAATCGGACCTAATACAAGGCATACTATCATTGTCACTGAGGAATTTCCCTTAAAATGTTCACATCGTGGCGCAGCGCCACTCTAACATTCCATGTACAAGTGCCTGTAGGCTTCGACATCGGATAACTATCACTGTGACCCCCAGTAAAAGAGGGACATCCTCATTGGTGGTGCTAAATAGGTCTGTTGGCAAAAGGTATTTCAGGCATAGCTCAAATCCCATGTGTGTTCTTTGAATCAGCAGGAAGATATCAAGAACCCATATTAAGAGCAGAGAGATACGACCTAGCCTAAATTGAGCACTGACACGAGTGGCAGCAACATTGCTAGCATTTAGGCCTAAGATGTAAGTTATACCATGTCCAAACAACAATTTACAGTGAGGAAACATCAGAATAGACTGCTGATGAAGCAGCAAAACAGGGCAACTGGGTCCTGGTTAGCTAACCAATGTCGTTTCTACAGGCTCCTGTATCTGGCACGTTTTTCCCTGTCTACAAGAATATACATGTCAGGTACACTAAAACATGTAGAAGCAACTTTAGCTAATGTTAGCTGCAAGACAAATAGTAACGTTACCCGAACGTTGATAGGGTAGTTTACATCTAGTAAGAAGCTCAAAGAGCCTGGAGTCTGACACGAGGGTAATCCTTTATACCGATTCCGTTGCACTACACTAGTAGGGGTATTTGATTTTACATGTTATTTAGCTAGCTGACTAATTTACTATAAACAAAGCTCACAGTTTTCAACCCTTACCAGTTGGAAGTTGGAGCTGCCTGGGTCGTATTCGCCGCCATTTTGCCACTTAATAGCTAGTAGCTAGCTTACTAGCTAGCGGCAACCAAGCTAGCTAACGTTAGCTAAATATATCGTTGTCGGAATCAGAACGTAAACAAGAACACCTCTAACTTAGTGTAGAGTCTAGGAAAACGGGTTATCAAGTATTACAATGTATCATCAACTAATTTCCGAGAATAAAGACTTCAAATTTGAAAAAAATAAACCGATATCTAGGAGATTCTAGACGTCGAATAACACCATCTTCATCCAGTGCGAAACAAAATGGCGGTTGAACGATAGGATGTAACGAACGCCTTCCGTTTCCTTTGCGTCATGTAATTGGAGGAGAAAAATAATATCAAAAAGGATCCTCCTATGATTATAGACGAACGGTAGGCTACTATTAACAGTGAACGATAATATAGCCTACCAAATGAATATAAAATAATGTATATGTTCTAATAGCCCAGCCAGTGTGAATAGGCCTACCATATTATTTATTTATCCCAGATTAACAGAACCAAAATGTGGATTGAAGTCTGTCCTTGTCCATAGACTTCTTTCACGGCAAGAACCTGATAAACTATCCCCTTAAATCTATGGATTAATACCACATTGTCATAATTTCTGCATGCATTGGCCATCAACAAAACATAAATGGACCGCAAATGTATTTTAACATCACTTAATTTCTATGACATTACATATTTTGGGCTCAAGGAACATTCAATGACAGTAGTATTATATTTACAAAACATTCATTGAAATTGACAAAGTGTCCTGCAAAACACAATAGGTCTTTGTTATAGTGTAAAGCATCCACTCTCAATCAAAATACTAAAAACATCACTGATAGTAACTTGAAATGAACATTTGTAGGTTTTAATTTTTTTGGGGGGGGAATATACATCTCTAGTCTCGTTCCCAGACACTTCCGCCCGAATGCGTGAAAATTGTGCGCAAATGCAGTGCACAATAGCTTGGGGACGAGGTTACGACATTATCAACAACGACAGTTAATAACCCCATCTGTCACCAATCTATCAGCAGAGAGATCTCAATGTCAGCGCCCCCGTATGGCATTGGTCTGAACTGTAGAGTCATCATGTCAACACTCCATAATTTGGGGTATGAGTGGGCATCTCATAATCTAAAGTGGCCTCTCCTTGTGTCCTCACCTTAATCTGCACAGATCTGAAAACTGAAAGATCAGATGAATGCAGTTAGGGGAAGAAGTGAAGGAAGGGAAGGAGACAAGGAGAGTGTATGGGAAGCCACGCAATGACTCCGAGTCATATGATTGTATGTATGGGTTGTGGCTCTCATGAATTTTCACAGAGTCTCTTACACACACATTAACACAGACACAGACACAGACACAGACACAGACACAGACACACACACACACACACACACACACACTCACACACACACACACACAATTAATAAATTGCTTGGATATACAGTGCCCTGCGTAGTAATGGGACAGTGAAGCATTTTTCTTCTTTTGGCCCTACACTTAAAAAGTTTGGATTTGAAATCAAACAATAAGTTGTACACAAATACCATCAAATAAAAGCTGAGAAATCTCTACTTTAACCTTATCGTAATTGTTTGATTTCAAATCCAAACTTTTGGAGTGGAGAGCCAAAAGAAGAAAAAAATGCTTCACTGTCTCATTACTTACACAGAGCTCTCTCTGTAGAGCCTTTCTACCTTACACAGTTACTCAAAGCACACAGACATTTCTATCCCTTTTCCTCCTTCCTTTTTTTTCCTGCCCAACACCTCACCAGCTGCAGGAAGTATTCTCTCAGCATCACAATCCCATTGTGGAATTGACACCAAAATCTGTTGCCATGCTTTCCCATGACCAGCTATTCAATTCACATGTGGTGTCTGCCAGGTGGATCTTATTTCTGTGCTTTTGTACTGGCATCCCTTTATTAAGCCCATGGACACATCATCCTATAGCTATGTTGACCTTGGGTGATGACATCCCACAAACAATGACTCACTTCCACCCTACACCATTGTAGTAACTCCCTGAGCTTTGAGCGAGGTGGTTCTTTCTCTTTGGCAATACAGGAAGCTGCCAGAGGTGGGCTCTTCCGGCAGCAGTTGGAAGGTCCTTGTGCTGCTGATTCTCTGATGACCCAGTTCCAGGATTTCCTCAAAGTCTCTTTCAAGAGGGAGTCTACTTACTTACTTACTTACTTACTTGAGAGACAGTTACAATTAGATCCCACAGTGACAGTCAAAAACACTGTGTTGCTGCTCAGTGGTTGAGCATGAGGACTGACTTGACTGACAGCATTCCAAAAATAGTCTAATTTTAGTAGAAATTCTTGTTGCGCCCATAGTAATTAGTTGAGAATCTGTGTGATGCACAGGAATGAATGACACCAGAGAGAGAGAGAGAGAGAGAGAGAACGATATGTTCTTGAACTGGGTGTAAGATATAACATATGTGTTGGTTAGAGGATAACTACAAAGATATTGTTTCGTCAATAAGGTAACATAATTGCTGCATAGGGTTAACTCTGCCATACTCTCCAGGTTGGAAGTCTTTGCTCCAGACCTCATCGTTCCTCCTCTGTAGAACACTCCCTAATAAAATATCGCGTCACTTCCTAGCCCATCCCATAGGAAAAAAAGAAATATTAGAAAGAGAGTCTGTACGACGCTGAGAAAGAACGAGAAAAAGCGAAAACAGAAGATAACGAAGAGAAGCCAGATGAAAACAGGGATAGTGAGAAGGGAGGAAGCGAAACACGAGCGTTTATACTTCAAAGTAAGTTCTCCATACTTTTTTGCTTTGGAAACAGCAGTCAGTAACTAGCGGGGCGCAAGTTTAGCTATTTACACTCGTATCCTCCTCATTGCACTCACTCATTCCCGTCTTCCATACTGGGCAATCAATCTACATTGGAAGTTTTGGGGTTCAAATTCGCAGACAATTATTAGTTGGAATGTTGGAGCATATGGGGGAGGGGAGAGCGAAAAAAACTGGGTTTAATACCCCCCCCCCCCCCCCCCCCCCCACCCCCACCCCCCAAGTTACCTGAGTGGTATATATTTCCTAAAATGTTATAGCGCAGAATTTATAGGGATTCATATCCAGTTGACGTAATAATAATATGCTAGTAATTGTAAAGTTTTTGAAATGTTCATTTTGTGTATCGGCTATCGACTCCTAGGGAGGCACAACGACCAAAACTTACTTTTCATGCCCTCAAAACTAGGAGGATAATTAAAATCACTGATACATATACTGACAACTGACAGTTACAGCTTGGTTATTACTTGCAGTAGGCTCACATTGTTTGTCCATTAATAATGGTTCAATAATTTATTATCAAACTCTCCATCAATTAAATGTAGTTTAGCTAGTATTAATCTCTACTCTACTTTATTCTTAAATTGCCTATTGAAATGAGGTTGATTGCTACATTTAAATCAGTCAGGTCCTGTTTAACGCTTCATCTGAAAAGTGTATTTATTTTTGGCTTAAAATGTCTCATACACCCCTGAGGGAAGGAATCTGGAGAGAAGTATGTGCTTGCGTTGCAGACCTATGTTTCATTTGCAAGTCCCAGCATGGCCTTGGAAGCAGTATTGGTGCCAAACGGTTTCTCACACTCTTGCACAACACTGTGATGTTTTCATTTAGGCCTGTCACAGCAGGTAATTTTATATAAGCTCATCAACATCTGCTCTGGACAGTTCTCTTGGTATATTGGCCCTCAGTGACAGTTTATTCTGCACCATTCACTCTCACTGTTGAGTTGACAGTCTAGAATAGACACGTCACACACTATCTCTCAAAGTAAACATGAATACACTGGTCACCTTCATCATGGCAGTTGGTTTCTCCTAGTTCTACACACCTGTAATCTAAGATGTTACACCATGTGTTGAGAGACTTGACACTGTATGACACTACCTCTACATTGCCTGAACTTGGCTCTGAGTCAGCACAAGTATTCTTGCTTTTATTTTGCATCAAAGTAAAAACGAGTGCAATTATTCACTGTCTCATTTGTGTTATCTGATGCATACAGAAACCTGTTCCTGCTTGACTTGATCTTGATCTCATCCTCCTGTTCCATCTCCCTCCCCCTCTCTCTCTCGCTCTCTATTTTTCTCACTCTTCTCTCTCTCATTTTCTCTTTTTTTTTCCTTTATCACGTCCTCCATCTCTCCCTCTCTCAGCCATCATGCCACTCCACAAGTCGTCCCGGGGCCCTCGCCTGGACCCCACCATGATCTCAGCCCCACTCGGCGACTTCCGCCACACCATGCACATCGGGAGGGGCGGCGACGCTTTTGGCGACACCTCCTTCCTGGCCACTCATGGCCCAAGCTCACCTAGCTCCGACTCCACAGCTGAGGGTGCCACCACTGATTCCGAGATGCCACTTGACCACAATGACAACACAGCGGATGGCCAAGAAAGTATGTGGAACAATGAGCTTCAGCACTCTGAGTCTGTGTCATCTTTCACATTGGATCTGGACCTGGATCTGGGCCCATCCATCTTAGGGGATGTGCTTGGGGTAATGGACGGGCTGGGTCTGGACTCTGAGTGGACTGGAACCGACGAAGAAGAGGTGTTCAGTCCCACAAAAAGTCTGGCTATGGTGGAAGTGGAGCAGGTGAAAATGGTAGCAGAGGAGGAGTCTGTGAGTGTGAAGAATGAGCTGAATGAGAAGAAGCTAGTGGGGATGGATAGAGACGAGGTGGGAGAGATCAGGATAACTGAGGGGAACGGGATCAAGCCTAAAGGGCTGAGGCCCAAGGTGAGATTCAGCGATAAACGAGAGGAGATCATTCGGCAGGCATCAGAGGAGGAGGGTCCGGGGTTAGAGGTTGAGGGTGAGGACGGGCTGGAGTGTGTGAGCCCAACACTGGGAGAGCACGAGAGAGGCAACAACCTAGTCAGCGGAAGAGAGACGCAACCCCCCAATCACAAGGCTGATTCCCCACCTAGTCCCGCCTCCTCAAACAGTTCAGAGTATGAGGGAATTACCCCACTGGACAGGAGGACGGTTGACAACTGCCACTCAGAGACTGATTCTGATGAGGAGGAGGAAGGGGGAGACAGCGGAAGGGGCTACACATTTGAAGATGAGTTTGATGATGAAATTGGCCTTTAGGGGAGCGGCATGGTATCTTAAGGCAACCAATAGGAGGAGGAAATTGTTCCTCATTGGTTATCAATCATGTACAGTTTACTTTTCTTTATTGATCATTCTGAAAATGAATATATAAAAGGGAGGTTGAACCAAAGATGAGTATTTCAGAACAGCAACTGGATTTTTCAAGAGGCACATTTTTTGGAGAAAATCGTTCCACTGTATCTTCCGCCGTTATGGACAAAGTAATTCAACAGTTTCAATGGAATTTATCATCAGCTTCACTGAAGCAGTCCCAGAAAATGAACATTTTCTTCAAATAGCTACCATATCACATCCTTATTCTTATTCAATGCTCAATTTCAACTGATATGAAAGAGTATGTTTTGCCTCCATTCAAAACACAAAGAAGAATAGTATTGTTTTAAGTCAGAGTTTTTCGGTGACTAGTTTGCAGCACTTTAATTCATTTCAGGCAACTGGAAGCTTTACTGTTGAATCGATGCTCAGTGGAAGGTTTTTACGATTCAGTCAAATTGAAGAGTGTTTTAATGAGCATAATAGTTTTAGTTCTACCATGCCAAAGATGATATTTTCTTAAAGAGAAAAATGCATATTATACAGAAAGAGTTCTATCTGATGCTGATGGTGCCTTAAAGGGAGTTGTATACTGTTCATATCCCTGTATTCTGTTTCACTATAGCTTTGTTGCCCTTCATTTATTTGTTTCTTTTCATATATATATATATATATATATATATATATATATATGCTATAATCTATGACTCAGTCTGAAGTTTTGGACCTTTTGCTCAGAGTGAATTGCTTTGCCATATGTCTTAAGTCTTAAAATGCTCTTCAAAAACAAACGTATAACAAAGCTTCTCAGGACAAAAAGAGAATTGATGACCACAAGTTGTTCCATCTAATAAATGGAATGTGTTTTTCATGAAATCGGTGAAATGTCACTGAAACTTTATTTTAATGATTTTCCAGTTGTATGGTTTTAAAGTCGGTGGTGATTTTATGAAATAAATGTAGTTCCATTGCTATTTTTGACTGTGAGCTACTCGCATTCCTATGATTGTTCCATTCTCATGTTCCTCTGACCTAAATTACATCAAACCTATTTTTATTAGTCTGTGTAGTCAAATTACCAAAGCTCTTATTTTTGTCTTTATTTTTGGGAGGAAAACGACGATACATTTTTGAGTCTTTGAAATGTATGTGCTTAAATGTTTGGATTTGGTTGCATGCTGTATACCCTTGTATGCCCTATTGTTTAATACTTATTTTGGACCAATTGTGTACAACAATGCTAGGAACGGCAATGTCCCTCCAAAGACATGCCATCATTGAATTAATTCATCTCATGTCGTGATCCTCTTGATATGCTGGCTACTTCAATAAACATCATTTATTAAAGCCAAATATCAGTGCTTCCTTGTATCTGTCCATTTAATGTAATTAATGGAAATAAAACAACATGATAGGTATCATCTTGCTCAATGTGCATGGCTGACTCATTTATGAAGATAAATGTTACTCCTTAATGAAACCTAACAATACATTCAGTTGGGTTGTGTGGGGGGGCATACAAAAAAAGAAAGATGTAAAACAGATTTGTGACTTGTTTTATTTGGAAACCTATTGAGTATCTGTAAACTAGTACAGATGAGGAACACATGAACAGGGAATATTTAGCCAGTCACACTGTAAATAGGGTGCATGCACAGTGCATGGTAAATGCATATCAAAAGGAGCTGAAGGGATTAAGATATAGAGTCAAAATCACAGGCGCGCGCACACAAACAGGCCCGAGTGCAGTCACACACTCACACACACACTCACACACACACTCTCTTGAGAAGCACTCATGAAGACAGTCTCAGTCTCTCTCCCTCTCTCACACACACACACCTACACAGATATCGTCCTGAACACATTGAAGCCCGACAAGGCAGTGGAGATCATCAGCCCGGGGAACTGCGGGTGCCAGTGGATCTCCTTGATCTCTGTCTGACCCTGGTGCAGGAACAGAAGCTGGGGTGGCAGGTCCTTCACCCCCTCTGCCCTCGCTCCCACATCACATGACTCCACTGATAGATCCCATTGGCTGATGACATCGTCCGCACCTGAGGCGGCGAACACGCTGGAGTCCACGGGGTTCCACTCCACTGAGGTCACGGGGGCACTGTGCTGCTTGAAGTTGGCCACTGGCTTCCCCGACTACAGCAACAGGTAAAACACAGTAACACCAGTTAGATCTGTAGAACAAATTGTCTAATTTTTACAATCCAAATAACCTACCAATAAAGGTGTCATGAAATGTGTTTTACCCACTATTGTGGAGCAACTAAGAGTGGCATTTTTTTGTTGTTCTTCCCCAGTTTTTTGTTGTTGTTGTTGTTGTCGTCGTCCCCCCCCCCCCCCCCCAGAGTTTCCTCTCACACCATCTTGAAAATGTTATCACAGCAGGATAGGACAGGACCAAACACAGAGGGGATTATGTTATTTTGTAACAGGCATGCAAGCTCTTGCGAACAAGTAGCGTGCATTGAGCCACTTCAAAACAACATCTCTGGTGCAATGACACAACTATACAGGAGGTTTACAATGTTGTTTCATTGCTCACATTTCCTGCTGATGTAGCAGTGCTCAACCCATGTTACAGCAGCTATGGAGCGAAACTCCTCCCTCCCATAGGTTCTTACAGTCAGTGTCATGCAGAAAACAAGCAACACTTGAGTTGGGGATGATGCAGTGGTTGTATTTTTGGTAAATGGTACAACCGTAGTCTGTTTTCAACTTTTTTTTCGTGAATTGTGTGTATTCTACTATTTTCAAGTGTGATCCCTGCGTGCAAATGCACCTTTATACCCACTGGATAATACTAATGATTAAATGTTGATAGCTATGATCTCAGACGAGGCTGTGACTTTTCCTGGTTCTTACCTGGAACTGCCTGAGGTCCCAGACTTTCAGGAGCCCGTCATCTCCCCCTGACAGAATGAATGGTTCACTCCTGTTCCAGCTGATGACGTTGACATCTGAGGAGTGCGCCTCATTGGCCGAGAGCATGGAGTTTGGTGGGGCACGGATGTCCCAGATACGAATAGACTTATCCACTGAGCAGGATGCAAAAACCTGGGCAAAGGGAGGGGAAGATAGTATTTATGGAGAAAGAAACTGTTGTTAATGAATTGTTTTGCACCTAACTATCGTCCATATCTGCCATTCTCACTCACTACTTGTTTGAGGGTTGGCCTGAGCTATGCACTGTATAGATTCACTCACCTTTCCATAATAAAGATCAGTTAATGCCTAGTTGTTTTGAAGTGGTTCTGATTTCTATATCAGACAACAGGCCGACCCTTGGGATCAAGCTTATTGTGGACCAGCTTGTTATACTATTGCTTTGCCAAACGTACCGTGGCTTCAGTGGGTGACCATTGCAGGTCCTCAATGGACTTGCTGTGGGAGCTGAAAGGCCGTTGGTCAATCTGCCATGAGGTCCCGCCCTCTCGTGGCTCCCACACGTGGATGTTCTTTTTGCAGTCGCCACTGACCAGACGACCTTTTAAAAGAAGGGAAAGCGTATATAATTTACTTCATGAACAGTTCTTACAGTTGTGTAAAATCTAATACTTCTTCAATGTTTTTTCTTCATATGAAGCAAATCTTTTTTTCTCTACATAACAGTTTGCTGCTTTCAAACCACTTTTGAAGGATGAAAACATCTGACAAACTTTAAATGTTTGGTCAGGGACCAACTTACCAGGTACTTTGGGCGACCAATCAATCGCAAAGCCTTCTGTCATGTGACCCGAGAAACTGAAGAGGGGCGTGGCTTCCTTCTGCTGCTTGATGAAGGCCGTCATGGCAGCGGAACTGTGGACAGCTTCCATTTGAGCCCGAAGGTCGAATATCTCCACCTGACCCTTCTCTGACCAGACGGCAGCTAATGACTGCTCTCCACGTTGGGTAACCTACAGGGGAAAAATCCAATCAAAATCAGGTTGTTAGCAATTCAACCTACTGTATGAAAAGGGACAATTATATTGCCTGCTACCTCACAGACCAACTAAGGTGTATGAGTTGAACCCAGCTAGACTCTTCTTCAGGGATGCTCAGCCACTCGAAAGAGAGTTCAATAAACAACTTTTTTCTGTTTTTCTGTTAGCCTGGAGAAGAACTTATGAACGTACTCACTCTGACTCTGTTGATCCCTCCATAGTGAGGCATCATGGCCAACTCCATCTGCGGCTTCTTTTCTTCATCCTCCTCTTCATCCTCACTCTCTCCATCACTGCTCTCCTCCCCCTCCTTTTCTTTCTCTTTCTCTGTGCCATGGAGGTTGTGCATGCGTATGACCAGAAGTCTGAGAGAACAGAAAAGAAACTCATGGATCAAGTCAAGGGGTTACAGGACTCATAGTAGTAGGGTTTTAATAATAGTACATATACATGTAGCAGAGTCTGGAGAAGAGAATCCATTATGAGGGTGTGGGGGTGTTTGTGAAAAATAGGGGAATTTGTGTATCTGGGAACCTCACTGCTCCTGAATCTGTCTGTGTGGGTGTGTCAACTTACCTGTTGCTGAGAGCAGCATCGGCCTGTGTGCCTGCGCAGAGCAGCATCGAGAGGGGGTATTGTTCCCTGCCATCTCCGTTCCCATCTCTCAACACATCGAAGCTTAGGCAAGGAGCACCTGAGGATAATGGAACAAGACACAGCCTGCGCGTGAGACGTTCAGCTGTCAATCTACGCCATATGTTTAGCTCGTTAACTTAACTAAGATAGACATGATGTATGGACGTTCAATAAGTGGTTAATTAGCAATTATATCAATCATGTGTTGTCATAGAGCAACTTTGGACCAACCTGTCTGACACTCGTGGTACATGCGGTAAGCCGATCTGTCCATCTCAAGCTCCTCTCCTGGCTGAAGGGGCTCTATCCCGGGAACATAAACTTTGCTCTCCTCCTCTCCCTCCTTTCCCTCTTCTTCCATTTCGTCCTCGTCGCTGCCACCCGCGTCCATCTCCTCCATATCTCCGTCTTCGTTCGGAAACGTGTCTTCCCCGGGCGCAGACATTTTGAGAAGGTCCAATGCGCCTTTGCTCGTTAACTTCCGTTAGGTTGATCACGTGGTTTAAAGCGCCGCTCTGTCCTCCCACCCGCCCCTCTCTCCTGCTCCCTCTTACATTTACGAGAATTCAGCTGATGTCCCCGAAATAGGCCAGCTGACCTCTTTGGTAGTGCGTTTATTGGCATTTTGCCCGATTAAACGCTGGCCTCTAAATCTAGAAGTATTCAACCAAGAAATTGCCTTAATCCCGTGGCGAAATCGCGGTTCTTTCACAATTTTAAGTGAATCGCATTGGGAACTTATCAAGTGAAACATTTTTGGTCTAGTGTGAGATGAATATTCATTAGCAGACCAATATGCCAATCACTGCTGTTAATTGGTAGACATTTACTAATACTAAAATGGGGGTATATTTTCCAGTATTTTGCAACCCCTTTCTTTTCCTGTTCTCTTCCATAGATGTTCGCTCTCAAACTGTCTCTCACCGAGAAAGCAAACCTCCTGTGACTATCCTACTGTATTTCTCCCAGTGAGTTTTAATGTTGTGAAACAAACACTTCACTGCAGACTGTGAGTGTGACTCCTCTTCTAATGCACAATTATTCTAAATTCTCCCTCCCTCTGTCTCTCTCCCTCTATAGTCTGCCAACGTGTACTGTCTGTTTAGGCCCAAATAGCATTCAAGTTTACTTTCTTTCTTTGATTACTCACTCTAATATGTGATATATTTCTCTCTTACTCCCTCCCCCTCTCTCTCTCCCTCTCTCTCTCTCCCCCCTGTGTTCACCGAGACTCCTGTTTTTCAGAAAGATAACACTCACTGTGCATCTAAACATAATAGGCCCATAGAAATTAAATCTTTCACAACAATGTGTAGATTGTTACACTGGCACATAAAAAGTGTGAGTTGGCATGGGGTAGAACTGTCTCTTCTGAACGTTTCCAAGTTTCTGCACATTAAATGTGCTCATCCCATTTCAGAGTTGAATAAGAGCAAGGTCCTATGGTGTGTGTGTGTGTGTGTGTGTATGTGTATATGTATATGACATGCAAGGGTGTGCATGTACAGGCATGCATGTAAGTGTGTGTCTGTGTTTATGTGTGTGTGTGTTGGTACAAAGGGTCACCGTTTAGGTCTGAAGCTGCATTCCATCTAAAGAACATTCCAAGCAGATGCCTCATCTGCAGCTGGAACTTCTCTTTCAGTGTAACACAGGAACCAGTCAGTGGCCTCAGCAGGGAATGATGCAGTACATTGTTCTTTCCAAGCTCAACATCCTTGGATTCACTTAGGGAAGTGTAATATAGATCTTTTGGTAACACTTTACAGTCCTGGAACTGTATGGCTTGCCTGAGTAGCCTATTATTATGGTGCCTACCATGGAGGCTTTCCATATCAGGGGATTCCCATGCAGTTACTCTGAAACAACTATGGTAACTAGAATTGTATTACACAGCTATACGAATGTAGAATCATAAAATAAGCATTGAATTGTAATTAAAGGAAACTTGCCAATAAACTTGCTTTCAAATTAGTTATTTATTAGTTAATATACTGTGTTGTTACATGTAATTATCAATAAATAAGAATTCCATTTTATCAAATGTCTCTTTGCAACTTGCTATGAATTATGGTTGACCTTTTGACTTTTTGAAATGTCTTCCTATTGTGCAGAAAGACCACAATATGGAGGCAAAGGAGCTGTTGAAGAGTTAGACAGCAAGTCTGCTGTCAGCAATTACGCGACACACCGCTCCCAAGCTGGGGACTGTTAAAAATGAGTGACCTCATCTTTTCACGAGATGGAAGCAATTTGAGGCAACCCATTACCTGTATGGTTTTATTTACATTTTGTACAAAGATTCACAGAATGTAAGACAAACAGCAAAACATTTAAGAAGACAAACAGACAAACTAAAATATTTACATAATATTTTACACCACATTCAAAAATTGTAAACATCTGATGAATTTCATTCCATATACTGAACATTAGTTTATGTGCTGTGGCTAGCTCAGTATAAAATATTACAGTTTTGCAGTGTTAGCTGGCGTTGTTCAATATGGCTTTTTAAACAGTATGGCTATGTTGTATCCTATGATGAGTATGTTATAGTGACCTATAATATACTATACAACACTTTTGAATAGTGAATTGTGTTATTTTTTGTTATCTTGAACTGCAGTCTTACATTCAGTGCAATAATAACCTGCACATGTCACTTCATTTAACAAAGCTTACTGCACTGCATCTAGACAGACAGAATGAGAAACAATCAGTCCAGTGCCAGAGAACATGATGCAAAACAAGACTACTTATTACTTTTATTATTTTCCAAAGCAGGGCTTCTTTTTGCATTTTCTGTGCATCATTAAAGAGATCAGTTTTAGTAACTATAGCAACCACCAGCTCAATCCGTAAAACAAGAGGCTACACAAAGAACCAGGAAACCATACAGACAATTGGCCCCCATTGGTCCTCTTCTCCTGGTGCCCTTCGTTGTGCTCTCCTGTGTGAACTGCACGTGTGGTTAATGACCTTCCTCTCCACAGACCTAGCACTGCTTCCTCCTTCCCTACAGGGGAGGCCACAGTGGGGAAGGAACAAGTGTCCATTGGTATCGAGCACCTAAGCTCCAGAAATTTGGAGAAAAGGGATGAAGTGAAGGAGAGGAGATCCTCTGGAGAGGAGGAGACAGAGGGGAGGATGGAGGGGTCAGGATCTTCCATGTATTTCTGTGAGAGAGGGGGATAAGGAAGCAGAGGGGTGGTTAAACAAACAGACGGTACAGTTTGAGTATGTAGTGTTTAGATGCACCTCTCCAGGAGACTACAACAGAGGGGAGAGTAGTAGCACTAAGGCTCCAATTCAATAAAAGGATAAAGAATAATGTTACCTGCATTTCAAATTGAACATGTATTCTTGTTCCACATGAAGAGTCATTGTTTAAAACTATCCTGGAAACCGGTTATCTGCAATTGATTGAATTGCCGTCTAAGTTAAGTACTCTGTCATTTATTGACAGGGGTTACCATAAAGGGAAAAGGAGGGCTTTTATTGTCAACATCTCTGCATGAGTTTCTCAAGACCAGAGAAAACATCCTCAATAAAAAGTATCCTAAATACTACTCAGTGTTTGCCTTTTTATGTCATGTGACTATCACAAGCTTTTTTTATTGAATTTCCTGGCAACATAAGACAAGGCACCGTTTTTAACATTCACTTTGAAATCTCAATGCAATGTTTTTTTTCACCCGCTGAAACGTTTTCTCGAGAGCATTTGTATGTGTCATGTAATACCATGAACATTGTATTACGACTGTGGTGGGCTACTTCCTTTCAATGTATTTTGCCTGTGATACCTGCATTTCCGCTGTGCTTTGGGCTATTCATATGGCTTTGGATAATGCTCTAATGGCTGTACACTGTCCGGATGAAGCTGTATTGAGTATACAGTATTGACAGTTACTGGATAAGACTAGAATATAAAATATCAATGTTCTGTACCTAAGTATAGCGCCATGAGTCATGACCAGAAAAGAATCCTGGCCCAGGTTATAGATTAACTAGGGCACTGATTTTGTTCTGGTTAGGTCACGTGGTCAAGAAAAATTCCAAACCCAACCCATGTATGGTGTATCAAACATATGGTATGGTACATACCACCTTATTTGTGAGTTCAGTCAGGACTTTCAACAGCTCTGCGATGAAAGACAGTTTGTTGTTTTCTGGCCATAGTTGAATGTAGAGATTATTCCAGGAGTCGGAGAGAATGGCCGCAGCGTGAAACACACAGCACTGGAGAGACATGAGACCACCCAGGAGAAATGTAAGTACAGAGGTTTCACTGATGATCGCCAGTGATCACTTTGAGTGGTCACCAACACTGGATGGAGAAAGCTGGGTCAAGCATTTTCAGTTCAACTACAAGATTGGATCACTACTATGCTGATCATAATAACTAGCATGTTGCAAATCCAAGATTTCATAAATAACACTGACAAAAGATACGATCATTGTGATAATAAAGGTTTGAGATTCAGGAATTTATCACAATTGTACTAATCATAATAATTGATAAGCCTACAAAACATAATTTGAACAGTATAATACAAACAATACAAAGATAGACTTAGACTTTAGAGTGCCAGAACTGAGAGTCATTGCTACTGACAGATCAATTGAAGCCATCATCAACCAACACAATACAACCAATGATTTTAACTGTTGAGCATTGCCTATGTAGACCTATGCAAATAGGTAAACGTTGGAGTTAATCATTTACTAAAATGATCATTTCGACAATAAATGGTATCTAAATGGTATCTCACCGGCTCAGAGCACAACAGGCTGTCATTGTAGTGGTGGGTAATCTGATAATCTTTGGGAAACACTTTACGCTGGCGTGGGAGGAAGAGAGTGTCAAGGATCAACATACAGACAAAATAAACTAGATGTATATTAGCCAATTCACCAAACCTCATTCCATTATAAAAAGGAAGGAAGTAATTTGTGGTTAAATTACACTTATGTTCATCACTGTCCTTACTAATGCTCATTTCTAAACGGAGGCACTTGTATTCAGCAGATCAGAGCAGGATAGGTGCGCACACTATAATATACCATGTTGCCTCTACCTATTAAATTGAATCATATCTACAAAAGTGTGGGTAGTGGCAAGAGTTAGATTTTGGATTTAGCATTACTGTGCAAGCTAATACAAAAGAATAGTCATGTTGTTCAACTCACAAATCCAGCGTGGTCAGAGTCAACAGTCGTTTGAATATTCTGGACCACACCTCTAAAAGACTCGCATGAGTCGCCTCCACTACGTCGGACTGTCAGTATCGATAGCAAGAGAAAAACTGAGGGGGAAAAAAGTGTGTGAAAGAGAGAGAGAGGGAGAGAGAGAAATGTCGTTTAATGGATGGAAACTTTCTGTGGTTTCCGCATATGCTTACTCAGAAACATCATGACTTCATCCTCATCTAGTCATACAAACAAGTAAACCAAAAAGTAATTATAAAACCATCACATTAATTCCATGCAATGATAATGTGGTCAGAATAGAATACAATGGTCGAAGCCCGCTAATATATCAAACAATTTATTTTCGAAATGTGCACCATCCCTTTGCAAAACTGGAAAATAAATGTGGAAGTAAATTGCTCTCTTACCTGGTAGTGACATCCTTTTATCTTCCCAAGTAAGGACACTTCTCCATTTCTCTGATTGAAAGCAATCAGTCTGCAGAGAGGTCTTTTACTATCAGTCTGAGTAGGCTGAGTAAGATCCCTCTGTGGTTTCTGGAGGTCTGTGACAGAGCGCTCCGCTGTTTTTTATTCTACTGCTCAGTCTCTAGCCCTGGTCACATCTCTTAAAATGCCTTTTGTCTCTGGTACTTTCCAAATCTCGCCCCCTCTCTCACGCTGTCCTCTACTCTCACTTTCGATTTTCCCACTTCCAGCCTGTCTAGCTGCAGCTTTCCCTCTCCCTCCTTTCCCCCCTGTTTATCTTGTTCTATCTTGTTCCTTTCCCGTTCTCTTTCCCTGGTGACTCAGTATTTTTTGACCCCCTCCCCTAATTCGAATCACTCTCCTCTCTCCCTTTAAACTGACTAATGGATATAGTTAGAGACACACAGGCTGTTTCTCGCTTCCTCTCTCTGTCTCTCCCTCGCCCTCTGGGCAGTCTGTGGTCAGACAGCGGCTGGTCTGAAAGTGAAAGTGCTTGCTATCAATTCTGGATCGCCTGCCTACTCCCTTTAAGTCTCACAGCCCCTCCCACTAACACGTTTTACCTCACTACTGACCCCCTTCCCTTGCTCTCCCTCCCTCTTCCCAGCCCTTATTCCAAACGAGGCCTCAGCAAGCTTAGTCATGCAGTTGGGCCATATCGTTTTAATTTCAACGCCCATCCCCTGTGCCCCCCCCTTCCCGCGCGCGCGTGTGTGTGAGTGTGTCCTTATCTTCCCTGCTCTTCAGAGCCGATGAGTAATAATCTTGTTTAGTCACGGACAGAGGATCTGTCATAAATCAAGAATTATCTAATTTTTGGGGGGCAAAAGGATTGCAACACCACTGACATAACTTGCAAGTCACTAAGTGTGTGAGAGTTATTGATGGTCATGTCTGTGATATCTTGAGGCAATCAGTGACGCAGTGAAGCAAAGCATACTTGGAATGTCTTGGCAGTTCACGGCTTTTAGATTTTTAGTACAAACACACCTGTCATTATTCTCGCATTTAATTTGAGCGGAGGAGCAATATATTCAAACAAATTAAAGGAAGGAGGCACTCTGTTATTTGGACAAAGCAACTACTGTGTTGAGGTCATTGTATGTATGTTCTTTATGACCACTGGCCAAAAGTAGCAGTGAAAGTTCCAGAAGCCCATCTCCAGTGAAAGGGGGCTACAGTTCGACAGTCCCTTCAACAGCACAGCATTCTTAGAGTCCCAGAGGCATCATCAACCCTTAACCCGTTTGCCCTTGGATCTCCATAGACCTACAGCCTTTCCCCAATAAACAGATATATCTTCTCACTCATCTGTCCTCCTGTTCCTGTTCACTGAACATATGACCTGATGGCTGGCATTGACTGTGTCATATGTAATTGACTACCAATTGTATCTAAACACTGTTGTGTTTGTGATGCTTTTTAAAGTACAGTACACAGTATATGATGCTGCAGACAGAAATTCCAGAGGGGACAATAAAGTAGGTATGGAGATTAGTACATTTTATTCAGGGTACTTTGTTTTCGAATAACTCTCTCCAAAACAACCCACCCCTTAAGTAAGACTATAAAATAGTCAACACCACAATGTATGTAATAATGTGCTGCGATTTGCATTTAACACACAATCAAAATGAAAAAAAACAAAAAACAGGCAACGATTCTGAACAAAGCTGTGTGCCAGAGGATTTTATAGGTCTGCAGACTTCAGCAAAGCCTCCTGAATAGGCTCAAATAACTATGAAAACACAAAAAAAAAAAAAAATGCAGTTATTTTGTTTCCTAATGAGTGGCTGGCTCGTTAGGAGGTGGTTCCCTGCTGATGTGGTTCAACAATACTCTAACAAGGCCTCGTTATGCAATAGATTTTTAAGTTGTGCAACACCAGAAGAACTTCCAGTGTTGTCTTACACCGCTTGAGGTTTTTTGGCAAACAGCCACTCATTGTAAAAAGCATGTGAGTTGGAGCTGGCAGAAGAATGCCGTTTTCCCCTCCTCCTTTCTTTCTTTCCCTCTCTCTTTGTTTTAACAGTTCTCCACAAGATGGTGCCAATCATGAAATAAGACAAACAATATTGCTGTTTCAGCTCAAGCAGTTGTTTTATTTGAATACATCTGTACAATGTGATAGCAAACTTAAGTTATTATAATAACTTATAATAATTTAGACATAAAGACAGACATTGTTCTACAATAATTCCCTTTGACAGATAAAACCCTAAATACATTATTCAAAACTTAATATGTTATTTGGAACTGAATAAATGATTAATCATTTGAAACCAACCCCTCCTGGAGAGGATTATAAAATCCCACTTAATTTCCCTCCTACATTTTTCTCTCACCCCCCTCTCTTCCCATCACTGGCTGAGGGTCCTCTCCCCCCCTCTGACTGCGGTCATTAAATGGCTCTTGTAGGTCTTGCTGAGTCCCGTCATCCAGAACTTGAGCAGCCTGACGTTGTCCTCCTCCCCAGGCCCCGTGGCCCCTAAGAGGGCCAGCACCTTCTGAGTGTCCTCCCTCCCTCGCCCGTCCACTTTGGAGAACTTAAACAGCACTTTCACTTTACTGGAGCAGATAGAGAGAGGGAAGGATGGGTGAGAGACAAAGGAGGAGTAATAGGTAGGGAAGTAGGTGGAGAGGGAGTGGGAAGGGGGAGACAGAGAGGGGAGGAGTGTGAGGTCGCAGGAATTCCCCAATAATTCAGCACTCTTAGTTTCTTAGAGCTCTGCACAGTTGAATTCCCCTACATTTCCGGTTTTACCTCTATGGCTTTTTCTAAATGGAGGTATGATAGGCACACAGTTAGATGCATACAATTGTTAGGGACATACAATATAAACAAAATATTATCCACTAGCAATCAATCAAATTACATACATTTGTCACAAAGTACTAAAGAGCAACCTGAACAGTCAAATAGTAAACACAGGTAACAGTGGTAAGGAACAAAAAGGAAGTCTCTGGGTAGAAGACAGGTCATTACTCACTTCATCCACTCCTCCTTCAGACAAAGCAGACAGTGAGAGACCACGTCCACAGACAGGTTCTCATTGGACAATGCCACCTCCACCTTATTCAACAGAGTGGGGCCTGAGACAGAAAGACATTGAGTCAGTGACAAATGCCAGAGACAGAGGAACTAGGCTCAGGCTAAGTACAGGCTAAGGACAGGGTTCATAGGTTGGACCTGAGCAGATTGGCTAATCTACAAATCATTTCAACTCAAAAATACCTAAATATCAACTGATCCTTATTATGGAGCGATTAGTAAATCTACAAGGTGTCTTGCAAGCATTGCTTTCAACCTGTGACACTTTGAAAGGGAGCATATTTATATATATATATATAATCATGTGTACTCTATGTTATGTCAATATTGTTCAGGATGTTGCTTGCCTCTGTCTGTGGGCTGTGTGTTGGCACTGCTGATGGTGAATTGGTAGAGTGAGGTGATGTCTTCGTCACACACAGCTGAGTAGAGAGAGCCCCTCTCTGCATTGGCCACATCTACCAACACGGAGAACTCTGGCAGGAAGAAAACATAAGCAAATAGTTTCTATGGAGTAGCGTTCTGTTTAGTATCTGTGTTGACCCATTTAAAATGTTTTGAAGATTGATTTCTCTTGCAATATTAAAGGATCTGTCCTCTTAAGTATGTACATTTAGATATGGTAGTTTACAGTGGCATTTCTCAGTGGCTTGTGTGTTACAGGTCTAGTTCCCATAAATCTGGGTTATTTCCTGTACCTGAGGAGCTGACGTGGGTGGGGATGGGAACGTCTGGGCTGAGGCCCAAGAAGTTACATCGGTAGGCCTCCTCGTACTGGGCACTGTATGGTACAGAGCGGACACAACCCACTGGGAGCAAGGCCTGGTGGGAAACAGAAGAACCAGAGAAACAGAGTATGTGACATGGAAGAGGCAGGATTAAATTGTTGCTAGAAAAACATGTAAGGTCATTTTTTTGTCCTCTGCGATTAACAGTAAAGATTAGGATTTGGGGAGGCTAAGCTTAGAGCCTACAGTAGATATGTGTATAGGGGCAACTTCTATACAAAGTGGGTGACTACAATGGCTGTTGGTTGGCAAACCCCGTTTAAAGGGAGAGTTCACCCAAATGACCAAATATACCTCATTTTGTGGAGAGCTACTAGTGTGCTGACTTTTGTTTTGTGAGCCTGCACGGACAGTAGCTCTCTAGGACTAGAGCTGGATAATACACAACTATTCCTTTTCATATCAAGGAAGTGAGTGGCAACATGGCATACCTTCAGTATTGTGAATGCTGATTGGATGAGCCCTGGGTCTGCCCCTCTACATATGACCTGATTTCCCATGAGCACGTGCCATGCCAACTGACGGAACTCTGTGGCGCCCAGCACCTGTGGACCAATTAGAAAACAGATATAAATGCCAGCGTGGAAGTAAATGAAAGAATATAATCACTTTTATTGTGTGTATATAATTGTGTGTATTTTGCTTCCATGTTAATGCTGCTACTCATATTGATCTAAAATTTACTACCTCACTAACCACTACCTTATCCCTTATATAATGTGATGTGTTCACTAATTACTTTACCATGCCATGTCTAAAGTGAGTTGTACTGTATACTACCTATCATAACTCATTTGGCAGAGCCTCATTGTCTGAAGGGCAGTGGCAGTTGGAATGGGGTAAGAAAGTAGCTCATTTAGACTGTCCTTTGAAACAGCCCTACCCTTATCTGGATTTACTGTTGTTTGTGTCCTACTATAAAGTGTCCTGTTGGAGAGGAGACTGGCAGGGAGAATCACAGCACTCTGCAGGCCATTGTCTCTGCACCGATCCATTTGTCTCTCCTCAGTGCACACTGTGTTATTAATAAAGAAGCTTTTACTTGATCACACTATCTAACCCGTGTAAAGACTGATGTTTATTCTTCCACACCAGATACATTGACACATAATTCACATAAAAACAAGAGGAGTTAGTCTGATGCTAAATGCTGTTAAAACATGCAAGCGCAATACTCTCTGTTTTTATGCATTTCTCTTAAATATTCTCATAGTCCACATAATCTGTGTACATACATGTAATGTATCTGCAGTCCTGTGTGAAAGAAAAATACATTTCTAATGGTGTTTATTTCCAATCTGTCTTTTTGAGATTTTCATTTAAACAACACAGTTCATAGAATTGTAATCTCTCGATTGAGATTCTGGGGGTGAAGGAAGTAAAAAGTGGGGACGGAAGTCAGCAGGTCTCCACCCCCCTAAGCATTTGCTGTGGCTTGCAATGACCCTCTTCTTCCGCCCATGCCCTCTTGTTTAATTAACCTAATTCGCACGCATTGCACAAAATGAAAACATGGAGTAAGCTGAATAACTTACTGATGCCATCATTTCGCAAGTAAGAATTGTACATTCAATTCTCTGTTTGAAGAAGGAATCTGGTTGAAAACCCCATCTCAAGTCCTCTCTATTCATCGATAGAAACCGTGACACTGGTGCAAATTCACCGGATGGAACTGCCTCCCAGCTCCACTTAGTGATAGATTTGCCATCAGACTTCATTTAAATGGAGAGTCTGACTACAGTAAGTGAGATTAAGGCTCACATAATCTTTCCTGTTAATTATAGTGGTTACTATAATTAACAGTAACTGTGATACAAAATGTGCTATAAAAAAGGAACGTTTACCTGTCTCAAGTGTCTCAAGGACCTAAACTTTGGACCTGGAAACCCCTCTCCTTTCCCATCATCCCACAGGAAATCCCTGCTCAGCTCGCTCCCTGATTGTTGTCGCTGAGGTCTACACCCACCTCCCTCCGCTCCTTCCCAGCAACTCATTTCCTCCTCTTGCTCTGAGAGGAAAAACAAGACATCAGAAGAAAGAAGAAAAAAAAAAGAAATTCAATGTTAGGCTTCATTCTGTAAAAACATTGTGCCCGAGTATGACTTAGCATATGGCATATTTGAGGTGGTTTCCATTTTTGAATGGAAAACATTATTGGAAAAAAGGGAATCATCAGAGTGGAATGTGTCTGATATGGTTGAGTGAATCACAGTGTAGCACTGTCTGCCCTGATAGTCTGACCCTGTGAATCACACTTTCACTTCAGTGACCACACACTGATACTCCAGAGTATTTTGGAGGCATGATGTGCTTGTGTGAGTGGGAACAGAACTCTTGACTCTTCACTCTTACTATGTGTCTGATACAATGACAGTGCTGTTTGATCTTCCATTGTGAATGGTGATCAATGCCCCCTTCTCTCAGCCCGGAGCACTTATTTACAGTTGATTTTAAATTCCTGGCTATTGTAAATGTATAGTTCATCAGAAGGCTTCCCCCATTTGAAACTGGTCTTTGATATTTCTGATTGTTGGGACGGTATATAAACAGGCAACAGAAAATGCATTTGTTGAGTTTTGGTTTAGGCCTGTGTGCACCAACTCCTGTGTGTCCCTAGGACGCATATAACCTTAGACTTATGGTGAAGAAAAGGAAGGAAGGAATTAAAGGAATAAATGTCCAGTTCTTTAGCGCTATTGCGCGTGTACTTTTCTCCTCTTCAATACAATGTGTAAACAATGTCAACTACTGGTGATAAGACCGCTCTTTCAAGAACACAGTAGCAACCACCCAGAGGGACTGAGAACCTCATAACCAATCGAGCCCTCTTCTTATTCACAGTACGACTAATGCACACTTTTGGTAGTATCCTATACCTTCACCCAAAGACAGCTGTAGTGGGTTACAATGGTGTTAAACCAGTCCTCACTGCCTAAATAAGTCTGAGCTACAGTCCTGAAATAGTGATTTAGAGCTTCGCTCTCACCTCTAAGAGATGAAACCCTATGTTTTCCAGATGTAATCTGCCTACCTGTCTGTCTCTCTATGAGCACCAGTGTGTCCTCCGTGGGGGCTCCCTCCAGCAGCTTCTCTGTCAGACGACTACCACAAGCCTTCAATAACCTGGAGAGGGAAACACACACATCAGTGTGTGTGTGTGTGTCAAACAACTCATACACACCATCAGTAACCTGGGGTGGAGGGGAATATACTGTGTGTGTGTCTGTCTATTTGTTTATTAGTGACTGTAAGTGACCATTACAAAGCATTAGCTGCTTACCAGCTGAAGGAGGAGTGCAGGCTGGCCCAGAGGTTGGGGTGCTGGGTGAGGGAAGGGAGGGAGCGGGCTGCGTTACCACTCCTCTGGTGGGGAAACACCGCAGGGGAGAACACACTGTTCATCCTCACTGCTCGCTGAGGACATACACACTGTTCACTGTCAAACACCTGTGGTGGGTGGAGGTAGAGGGAGAGGTTAACCCTCCTAATAAGCTACAGTAAGATAATGATTTATGATATAATATACTATAATGAGGTTTGTGTATGTGTGTGTGTGTGTGTGTGTGTGTGTGTGTGTGTGTACTCCCTACCTTTAATGATGTGCTTTGCAGGCTCTGTATAGTAAGTCTGAGGTGGCGTAGCAGGAAAGGCCAGGAGTTGATGAGGTAGATCCGGTCCATGGCTACCATGACAATACTGTACCAGCGCTGGAACCCCCTGGCTAGGCTGTCTTTAATGAAGAAGGTGTGGGAGAACACAAAGCCATGCTGTTCGTCCCCAAAGAAGATAGGCCCCTCGCGCCCTGGACACACCTGGAGAGGGAGGTAAAGAGCACAGGGAAAGAGAGAGGGGAGGAAAAGAAAGGTGACAAGTGATTTGACACAGTCTTATGCAGATCCCATTTCAAGTGGCTCAGAAATGCGCACACACACACGTCACTTACACATCCATGCACACGTGTGCGCACACACACACACACACACACACGGTTACCTCACAGCTGAGACTGCGTACACAGGCCTGGCGCACAACACTGAAGAGCTGAGGCTGTCTGGGGTGCTGGTGGCTGAGGAAGCGGATGCCTGTCTCATTGTCAATACTCACAAAGCCAGGGTGAGACGTAGGGAGAGACCGACAACCCTAAGAGAGAATGAGAGAGAGAGAGAGAGAGAAAGAGAGAGAGAGAGAAAGGGAGAGAGAGAGAGAGAGAAAGAAAGAGAGGAGGTCGAGAGTGAGAGAAAGGGCAACATAGTGTGAAAGAAAGATAGGATGATCTGATTTGATTTGATTTGAATGACACAAGAGTGATTTGAATGTTCTTTGAGGCACAACTCCTCCTACTACTGCTTCCTCCACACTCACCTCACACATGTCTCCTCTCTGTGTGGCCGAGCTGTTAGCCCTCATGGTCAGTCCTTCCCCCTCCCGATCTCCATCCCGGTCCCTCTCTCCGGGCACGGGGGCTCCTGCCTGGGAAGGAGAGGGAGACGGGGGATGCAGAGCCTCCGTGCAGAATAGCGTACGGGGGCCATGGAGCTCACAGAAGTGACAGAGAGCAACCAGCGCGTTCATCTGAGGGGGGAAGAGATGAATGATGACTGAACAGAGGTGTATGGGAGTGTCAGAGGGTGTGGGTGTGCACGTGGGTGGGTGGGGGAAACACTATATTATGTACATTCAACTCAATGAGAGTGAAAGGTGCGTCATTTAGCTACTATATAATGAGTCCTTCATCTCTCTTGTATCATTCGAAAGTGTCTTATTGTCACACTTTTAACATTGATGACAGCATAGAGATAAACAGTTTGACAACTCAATCTGGACAATATTTGCGTTGCTTATGCGTTTAAATTGCCAGTACAACTTTAAGAATGTTTAGTTAAACACACGTACCTTGATAAGACTGCTAACATTCAACGCATCAAATCACTGTTGGACAGATTGTATCAACATCACAAAAGGACATTGCTGCCAAACTAAAGCCTATTGCCCACGAAATATAACATATCTGTCCCGAAAAATAAGTGGGGAAATGCACGTAAAAATCTCAATTTCTTATTGGCTATTCATGAAAACATTATTCTTTCTTGCGGTTTTAGCTTTTGTTTATGTTTATACTTTTCATTGCTCTCTCTATCTGCTGGCTCTGTCTGGGTAGTCGTCATGTGATGACGGGAGTCACGCGATCGGCTTCAGGAACGCACAGATGACGCACTGCGTTGGAAGGTGGTTGGTTGCATTTGGTCTCGTGATGTGTAGGCTTTACGACACATGTTTAAGTCAACTGGTGGAAATTGATAGAAAATTAGTTATTTCAATTGAAAGGAAGGTTGCAATTGTCTCTCACGGTAATGATTCAGCGGTAATGATTCATTCCTGGTGGACGATGTTCCCAATATTAAACCCGGTATAGAAAACTACATTTCCCATATCACCCTCGGTGTAAACAAACCAAAGGTTAGAGTGCAGTTTTCCAGTATCCACAGACAGAATTGTCATAATAGAGGGTGTAGTCATACAGGTTACAACAAGATACAGAGACTCGTCAGTTTTATATCTATTTTATATAATACATTATCATTACACTGTTTTGGTTAACATGTGAGTAGCAATGGCGAATTAAAGTGAACTTGTTATGTTACCTTGACGTTTCCTTGATTTCTTCTTATCATACTTCCTTATTATACAGTGCATTCAATGTTGACAAACATTGACACTTTGAATGACCTTAATGTGTTTACAGTTTAACGATGGCTTCAGATGGGCCAGAAGTGCCTTTGGGCTCCTCTGAGGATATGGACAGAAGAGCATTGATCCAGAGGATTGACACAGAGGGACCAGAGGGAGAAGTCCCAGCCAACCAGAACAACCATATACTCACCCAGGAGACCACGGCAGGTGAGGTTTTATCATTCACTAATAATGAATGATGAACATATGAATGATAGTATATGAGATTAAATAGAGCTGGGCGTACAGCCCCTTAACCTATTTAGAAACAGAGTAGAGATTATACCTAAATCTACATTGAGAAATATAGAGTTTTGACAATCCCAACACACAGTCAAATTATGAAGGATCATTTTTATCCAGAAACTCAAATACACATTTTCTTACATCCATTGTTCAAACTGTCAGTCTGGGGTTCTTGAGTACCTTATGTGTGTTCCAGGAAATTGGAGACTGTTATCTTGTGAGTGTTCTAGGATGTTGTTTTAATCCCCCTTGAAATGACTGAGTGAGGTTTGCGTACATGATTCACATGATTCAAAATTCCACCCAGTGACTGTCATTTCTGTGTATTCCTCAGACAGCATGATTTCTCTCTGAGATTTGATATTTGGCAGAGAATAAAGTGCCTCAATCGTTACTCATTCCTCCAGCCAGTCAGAAAAAGAGTGGATTCCCGCTAGTCTCTTGTCTCTGTACTCCCTCTAGTGTCATTGGGTTTCGAGCCAATCTAGTCTAGCCTCAACACTGTCAGTGCCAAGAGGTGAATCGAATCCTATAAGGTATAACGTGCCAGGCACCAGTGCTCAAGTCATACACTGTTCACTTATGTATGAGATTGCTGGGAAGGGGAGTGTTGAGTCTTGGTTCTTCTCATCAGTTGTGCAACAACCTCAACAGCAACTTAATAACTGCTTATCTGGTATATGCATACCGTTTTGATTGACACTGTTATTTTGTTGGAGTATCATCTCTACCTGTTTTCTGAACGTTGCTTTTCTTTAGTTTACTCCTGATGTATAAATGCTCATTGGACGTGAATGTAGTTTTATTGTTTGATTTATGAATTGGACAGTGTTTCTTTCACATGGGGAAGAGCAGGAAGCCACTAAAGGTGTTAAGGTTATCCGAATCATCATATATTCTTCTGCCTGAGGGGAGGCGCATATAAATCATATCTCCAACCTCCAGCTCTAGTAAGACTGCATTAACCACATATCTACGATTCCCATCAGGATTGTGGGCATAATTAAACATGATCCTTTTGTCATTCTTGTACATGTAAACACCAATGTCTCCAGGATTAGGGGCGTCACTGGCAGTGAATCTGATGTAGTAGGCTCCTCTCACTGGTGCTGTGAAGATACCTGCATAACAGGAAAAGCAGGGAGAGATCAGAGGTCAACATGAGTCATTAGTCATCATTAGTCGTCTTTTTATAGACAACTGGAGTAATCATTGACAGAAGCTGTCCTGGAGTGTGCTCTCATTTCCATACATCTTGGGTAGTCTGTCACCTGTAACGTGGTTGTAGGCCTTGCCAATGTTGGTGATGACTTTGCTGTAGACGAGGGGGACATCAGCATTGAAGGGTCCTATTATCCCAGAATCAGTCAAAGCTGTATAGAATGCCACCTTTGGTCTGTCTGTAAGCACAGGAGAGTCAACAGATATATTCTGATATGATTTTTAGGATTTTAGGCCTACACTTAGTGACAGAAATCCACATCGGAGGTCCACATGTGTTCTACCTGTGTTCTCTCTCTTCAGCGCCTCCACCTGGCTCTCACTGGCACTCAGTCTGGTTTCCTGGACTAGGTAGACATTTTAAAGCATAGAAGTAGATGAACTCATCAATCTAATGGGGATAAGTCAGTGATCCTCGTGCCTACTCACTGTTCTCTGTCATTACCTGCATTCTCTCTCTTCAGGTCCCCCACCTCTCTCTCACTGGCTGTCACTCTGGCCCCCATGGCTGGAATTATAGGAACTAAAATAGAGGGGACGAAACTAAATCATCTTAGAGCTGTTGATCTTTTAATGGACCAAATGAAAAACCAAACCTTTTTTGTATTCACATTTAATCAAGTCAGAATGTTACCTGCATTCTCTCTGTTCAGCGCCTCAATCTGGCTTTCAGTGGCTGAAATAACATAAGGACCTTCATTAGCCTAAGCAATGAAACACTCCCCTATTAACTGTAAATTATGTTTAGAATAAACTCATATTTAAAGATAATCTCTTTTTATTATAGAATATAGGGCTCAACTAAATTTAAAAGGTTAGGCCTAGGAGAGGAGGAGAATTTGTTTCTTTTCTCAATCAATAAGTGCAGGTTTTTCCCTTCAACTTTTTTATTTTCATTAAAGTTTTACAATACCTGCATTGTCCTTCTCCACTTGCTCCACCTTGTCCTTATGGAACTGAAGTTCAGTCTTAGTGACACTCAGCTCCATCCTCTGGTTCACCACCACTCTCTGCAGCTCCTCCACCTGGCTCTCACCGGCTGTCACTCTGGCCTCCATGTTCTTCAGCTCCACTCTCTGCTCCACCACCATGTCTCTCAGGGCTCTCAGCTCAATCACGACCGGGTCAGGTTGGGTGGTCTGGCAGGTTGTGTGTTGACGGGTGGTTTGTGGGTCGCCCTGACTCTGTTCAGTGATGTCATTCTCCCTGACTCCTCCACTCTCACCTTGAGCCCATGCTCCAAACAGACCGAATAGCAGCACAACTACAGCCCCCCTCATTTGAAACAATGTCTCTTCAGGACTAATGCAGATATGCTTCTTTATATAGCCTACACCCACCCATCCACTGGTCTGGGTGAACCAGTCCATGAGAACTTGAACACTTGTTTTCAGTGGAAAGTTAAATATAAAGGACGTGTATTTCCCCTCTCTTAGAGTCAACAGGACAGCTGGAGGAGGGAGCTGACGTGTGCCAGTACTTCTTGGTGGGAAAGTGCCATTTTGGACACAGGTGTCGTCTGTCTCACAGGTCTGTAACATACACTGATCTTCGACCACCACCACAAAGGGTTTTAATCCAGCAATAACCACTTATAACCACTTATAATTACTATAATACTACAATTAAATATTTAAAACTTTAACTAAATTAAAAATAGTGAAAAACAGCATAGCTGCCAACCCTAGACAGATGGCACTGAGAGTCCTTTTCCCTCGTCACTAAGCTCTGGTGACAGGGAAATCTTCATCTCAATCTTCTTTGATTTTCTTTGTTGTTGGACTTCTGTGAGAGAAAAAACCCATCAGATTACCACACTGTTCCAGTCAATCATTACATTAACCCACAGCAATGAATCAAATCCAATGCATCCTTTTTTGCACTCATTCCCTCTCACCTCCCGTCTCTACCTCTCCAACTTCCCCCCCCCCCCTCTCTCTCTCCCCTAACCTCCCTCCCTCCCCTCCCTTTTTATTCCTCCCCCTCTCTTTCAGCATCCCTACACCAGAAGACCGAGAAGCAGTTCTGATAGAACAGGAAGGCAGGAATGATGGAGAAAAGGAGTCAAAACACAAGAAGAAGAAAGGAAAAGTAAACAAAACACAAAAGCCAAATGACACTGAGAGAGAAGGTACTATTATATAACCACTATTGTCTTTGTTTTGAAAGTTAGCATATAGAGTAACAACCTGGTCATAACAACTATGATAATATCATGCTTCTCCCCTCTCCTCTCTCCCCTCAGAGCCAACCAAAAAGCCCCGTATGCGCACGGCAGACGACGTCATCTCTCGCATCCTATGGGACCCGTCCGCTGAGGCAGGGGATTTCGTGGTGGGGTATGTGGACCGCTTCCTTGGGGTACTGGAGCGCCCATTCTCCGAGTTCAACTGGGACGCGGACCCGTGTGACTGTGACTACTCAGCTGAATTGGCCCTGCCCCGACACAGGATCCAGTACTTCACCCACAGAGGGCGCCGTGTCTGGGACCGCAACAGCCGGATGGACAGGGTGTTCGGGTCCACCGGACAACCTCTGGCTCCCCCCTTTGGAGGGGAGGAGGAAGTGGAGGGTAAGAGAGGGTGAACGAGGGAGAAAACACACAATGAACCCTCTAAAACAGGAAAGAATAATCTCCTTTTGGTCCTGTCTAGCACTAACACAGCAGATTCAACAAAGACAGCTTGTGGCCTAACCAAGAACAGGATTGGCAACCGTTCTTAAAAATGAAAACATACACACAACACTACATTCACACTGACTGTGATATTTTCCTGTGTTTTCATTGTATCCTATGTCTTTATTATGTCTCCCATCGCAGACACAGAGCAAGATGCTGAGCAACAAGAGCCAGTAAACAACCAAGAATCAACCGACGAAGAAGCGGCTGCCATCACCGTACAGGAGGAGGGAGAGAAGGATGAATCCCTTCAAATAACACATGTAGAAAACAGACACCTAAAGGACAAAGAGCAGAGTGAGACCACCGTTCACACTCCTGAGTCAACAAGACAAGGCCTAACTGACATGTCTGACACAGGAACCACACCACAGGGTCAACAGGATACAGGAAGAGAATCAGAGCCGTTTGAAGGCGAAGCCATAAACAAGTCCGACCCACGTTTAGTGGCCGTAACAGACCAGATCTCTCTATCCCAGAGAGAGGGAAAGACTGGAGAGGAAGAGGGTGAGAATCAGGAAGAATGGAAGGAAAGCTGGGATGGAGAAGAATACAAACAACATGTAGGTACACATTTCCAAACACTGCAGCCATGGTAGAGAGAAACTGTAAGACATTGCATTCATATAGAATCATTTTCTTTTTCATTTTCTTCCAAAAGGGTTTAAGTTGCATGCAGATAAGTCATGCAGTTCTACACCACTGTTGAGTAAGACTGAAGATGAGATGTATAGTGATGTATGTATGTCTGTTTTACAGAGCCCAGTCCCAGACGGGCAATCTGTGCCTCAGGACCAGAGAGTAGAGAGGGGGGGACGTAGGCCCTCCAATCGTAGACCCACCCACTTCATCACCTTCCGTGCCAACACTCCTTCCATCCTCTCCTCCTTCCAGCGCCTTCAGGAGCAGCTCATCTCCCTTCTCCCCTCCTCCGCCTCTCACTGGCTGGCCCCCCCCACCCTCCATGTCACCATGTGCCTCCTGGTCCTGCACAGCCCAGCCGAGGTCGCCGCTGCTGGGGAGATTCTCAGACGCTTCGCCCATCTGGACCGCAACCCCCCCGTGGCCGTCTCCTTCCCCCTGAAACTGAAGCATTTCAATGGGAGGGTGCTCTACCTGAGCCCCCAGCCTCAGCTCCACATCCAGCAGCTCAACTCAGGCCTACAGGAGGCCTATAGGCAGCAGGGCTGGTTGCACAGGCACTCGTTCACGCCACGCTACCACCTCACACTGGCTAAAGTGGAGGGAGGGGAGGGCGAGAGGGTGTTTGAGGGGGTGGGGGAGTTGAATGTGGGTAAGGGGGTAAATTTTGGCCGTTTGCCAGTGAATACGTTGCACCTGTGTACCATGGGCATGTCCAAGAAAGAGGATGGGTTTTATGAGACGGTGTGTACAGTCACGCTTCGGTGAGATTGTGTGTGTGTGTGTTTTTAATTAGTTTGTTTCTTTATTTGTACAAAACGACCCACATTACCACACCTACACAGACCCACCTGTACCATACTCCTGGTTGTTTTTTTGCCAGGACACTTCTCAGTTGATGAAAACATTGAATACAAATGCTCTCGTCTAGAGACACCTGCCTCTGGTGTAGATGGATTTTGGTGGCGCTAGCCTTGATTTCAAATGTGTATACCTACGTATTTACAGTTGAATGAGCCTGGCGGCCATCCTGAAGAAATCGCACTTTTCACCATTTGTCAATTCCTTCGCGATTGTAATGTATCTCACACTTTGTCCTTTGTTGGGAATAAGGAGAGGGACAGCAAGATATTCTTTGAGTTTTGGGTTAGGCCCGTGACGGGCACCATTCTCCCGCGTTGTCCTTGACGCATGTTAACGTATGGTTAAAACTTATAGTCATATGTTGCTTTGAAACTGTTAAATTGGTTAATTTGTTGATGAGTTAATGAGTTTACCATTAATGTCTACCATTATCACATGCATAGTTAGCAACACGTAGACTTGTGTCATCACATCAGGTATTTGACCATGTGTAAACTCCTCACACTTTCTTCTAACTTAAAAGCATGGTCATAGCATCTTGGGTATTCTTAATGGTATCAGGGATCTGATATGATCGATTGTCTGTCACACAGGGATGAGCAAAGCATTGTCAATCATTATTAACCATGAAATATCTTTTGGAGTCAGATATAACGTAATGTTAACTTGTGATAGTTGGTCATGTGACCGCTTGTGTTGAGTTCGCTTCATCATGTCCTTAACTGTTGGAAGTAATCATTGAGAATAAATGTATGTCTTATGTGTATGTCTTCACTGGTACATAAGATGATAATAATAATTATCACACAATTTCTATAATATTTCTATAATATAAAATATAGAGGAACATTCACAGTATTCTCCACCTCATTTACAGACTCTTAACAGTGTAATTATCAATAATGACTGAAAGATAGTATTTTCAATCAAATGATATCTCATTGATCTTATCAAATTAGTCCTTTGACCTTTTTAAAAATTGTGATAAGATGCATTTAAGATGCATTTGATATTAATAGTATGTAATTAAAACAGACAACCGCTAATTACTGTAACATTGTGAATGTGTACATGCTTTTACAAAGAATTATGACCTCTGAACTATGTGAGTGGTGATATGTTTCTCTGTAGCAGTGTTGGGATGAGATGTTCAACAGTGTAGCAGTGTTGGGATGGAGAGAGGATGGGCTGTATATTGTGCTGTGCTGGGTCTGACAGAGACAGGCATGGAGGCAGGGTTAACTCTCTCTGGGTAACTCTTGCATACATAATATCATCTCACTCCCCCTTTTCCTCCTAGATACATGCACACCATACATATATGAGTCAGTGAGTGTGCTCTCTCTGTCTCTCTCTCTCTCTCTCTCTCTCTCCCCTGTTCGCTCCCTTGCTTGCATTATCTCTCTGCCTCCCCTCCCCCACTCCCTTTCAGTGACACAGAAAAAAAGAACACCACCCTTCCCTCTTGTTCTCCCCCCAACCCTTCAATGGCACACAAACACCCTGCTCTCTCATTCTCTCTCATTCTCTCTCATTCTCTCCTACTCTGTTTTTATTGTGTTGTTTTTAGCCCCCTTTTTGGCTCAAATCACTCATGGCCATGGAAGAAAGAGCATCTCTCCATTTCTCTCCACCTGTCTTCCCTTCGAATTCTCTTTCTCCCCATCTCTGCTTTGCTTGGTGGTTGTTGTTGAATCAGTATTGATGCCATTTTGCAGTAGCAAACTGGTTTTGCCTGGTTTTTGCCATTTTGCAGTAGCAAACTGGTTTTGTCTACAAATCCATTGCATGTTCCTTCTCCCCACTCTCTATTCATTGCTCTCTCCATCTCCCTCCCGCCCTCTCTTTCTCTCACGCTCTCTCACTGCCCAGTTGACAACCCATCTTTTTTTCTACTCACAATATCTATGTCCCCCCCCCACCCCCACCCCCACCCCCCCCACCCCCACCCTCCCATCCCTCCCTCCATTCCTCTCTCGGTCCCAGTATCCATCTAAGTGTGCTTATTCGCCTCTCTAAGTCTGTCTAAATATATGTGCATCTCTACCTCTCCCTTAGTCTCTGCACAGCGCAGCCAAACAAAGCCCTGCCTAACCAGACAGGGGCTGATTCTCCTCCTTCAAAAAACATTTTGTGGATTTTCTTTTTTCTTTTCTTTTTTTTACAGAAATCTGAAATTTTACTCTTGAACTTGAATTGCTGGACTTTCTTTTGTTACATATTTTTGCAATTAGACAATATTTCAAATTGCTGACGATTGACGAATTTTAGATTTTTAGATTTTTCCTTTTACTCATTCTGAGAAATCCCATTGGAATTCGGTCTCCTAATCTGAAAATAGAGAGACTGCTCTGGTTGGTTGATGGGTGTTGGAATTAGAGCTGTGCTCTCTGCTATCTCTCCCTGTACAATGTGAGTGAGGGGACCGACCCCTAATCCTCGTTAAATGGATTCATTATCTTTGGGCACTATCGTGTCCCTGCCTTGTTGTGAAGTCGCCTGGGCGTTCAGCTACGAGGGGCTCTAACACAACCATAAGAGTCCCTTTGGGGTGTCTCTTCAGTCTTAATCCCTCTCTCTCTCTCTCTCTCTCTCTCTCTCTCTCTCTCTCTCTCTCTGTCTCTCTTTCCCTCCCTCTCTCTCTCGCGTGCGCTCTCTCTCTCGCTGAGGGCTCCTCTCTCATCCATCAACACAAGCATCTCTCCACTGTGACCAGACAACCATGCAATTACAGCCTGTTTAATATTTCAAAAGACAAAAAATTGTTTAACATTTTTCATATTTTTGGTCTATGTCTCTCCGAGCCTATTTTTCAGGATGAGTTTTTTTCAAGAGCATCAAGCGTTGATGGTTGGCAATATACCTCAGTGAGTGGGTAAATATTTGACGGAACCCAAATAAGAGCAGGAGGACAGACAGAGAGAGAGAGAGAGAGAACCCTCTCATCACTACAGTCAAAGGTAAGAGACAGATCTCTCTTCAGTCTCATTTACCATGGGTTCATTGTCTGTGTTCTGCAAGATGAACAATCAGTCAAGTGAAATAGATTCATCATGCACTGTTTAAACATAGCAATTTGTTTTCCCTGACAGAGCCAAGCCTGGTTTATCAAATGCTGTTTAGATTTCCGTAATTTGATGCTTTGATATTGAAATTACAAAACTCTGGTTGGACATCATACAGTACAGTATATAGTACATCTTTGTCCATTTGTCATCTCTTTGTCATTTCTTTTCTAGTTCAAGAGATATTATGCATTAATTATGTATGTTACAGAACAGCTTTATCAACTCTTCAATTTTACATTTGACATTGTGCAAGACTGTCAGAAACTACAAGCCTGTTGGTATGGGATCATTCTGCCAACCTCTTGTCATGTTGTACACATCTTGCACACACACCAAAGCACCATGTTGGTCTTATTGACTGAGAAGCACTGAGTAGCCTACAGCTGGCTGCACTCACGTTGTGGATAGATTGTTCAAATTGAGCATGAAATTTAAAATGGAATCAGAACTAAAAGTTGAGTTTGAATTTCAACAGCAGATTCTGTTCTTGCTGTGACCATGTAAAAGAAGGGTGCATAGATACGGTATTGTAGACCTCTCACACACTAAATGGGTGTTCATGCCTCCAGTCACTGGACTGTGGTGTGTCTCACTGAGCCATTATTCTGTCCCATAAACGGCAGTCATTAAGACCATCGTTAAGACATCGTTAAGTGGTCGTTTAGGCCTTAACATGTGGAACATTACTGATGATTAAACCACTGTCATGATAACGAGCATGGATTTGGTTGCAGCGCATTATTCATATCCACTGTCTCAGATTGAAGCACGTCTTTTGATGTGCCATGATAATAACAATATAGCTAGTACAACACGATAAAAGAGGAAGTGATTTTATTGTACTAAAGATGATCACCCAGATGCTACATATCTTCAGACTTTTTCATTAGCCACTTTTCAAAATGGCTTCGTAGATTTAGATTCAGTCTAGAGTCTCTGTAGAAATATTTGACTGACTGTTGCTACCCCATGCATTCCTATGGCTGTGCCATTCAGCTCTGGTCTGCCAATACAGTGTTTCCTGCTTTGTTTCTCCTCAACAGCTTTGGTTGGTTTTCAAGCAGCGCACAGTAGGCTGTGGCTTCCCTTTTACCTCCCTCTCCTCTCCCCCTCTCCCTCCTCTCTCATTCCATCACGTGAGCTCAAACTCCCATTTATTTCCCTTCAGTTATGCAATGGTAACCAGCATCATAACAAGCTGGCAGGAGACATCACATCAACTTGAGCTCTCTGGCATCTGACAACTGCTGATCAACTGCTGCTTCAAGGCGCTGTCACCCGAGTCACCCCCTGGACGCACCTTTTCACAATTCTTTATAATACAATCAATCATAGTTTGGTTGTTTGTTTTCGGAGGGATCTATCAGTTGAAACACAGTTAGTGTATACTATACCATGAGACCTGCTTAATAGTGGAAATCACAGGGAAACACCCACAGATAATTTAGGAGATGGATTTATCTACATTCTGTTGTGGCTGCATTCAGGGTTAGATTTGTGTTGCCATTTGTGTTGTATGGTACAGGGCCAGATCATTGTTCATGCCAAACTGTAATGTATGAGTTCATTTGTTCCTGTCATCTTTACTCGACCTTGCAAACAATTTGCATCATATTGATTGATTGATTGATTGATTTTATTTTGGGAAAACACAGATTCACACAGAGCACAGGTCCCGGAGGATAATACAAGAAAGTATGAAACACTTATTTCCACAGTGATCCTCAAGAGGACCCTGAAGTATCGTATTGTATTTCATTTTTGTCACTGCCTCACTGATCTAGGATGTTGACAAAAACATCAAACACTGACAAATCATGTCCTAAGCATGGCAATTTAATCTTGCTAGCCAAATAAAAATCCAATAATTCACCTAATTTGACAGCATCCCCTGCCACCCATAACATAAGATGAATGGCCATAAGGTGAGAAATGTTGACAACTTGATATATGACCACAGTCTCTAAACGTAATGACGTTCGACAACTGTTGACATGGTTAGTGTGAGGTTGATGGATGCATCACACACACTGTGTGGACCATTATGCGCAGCATGGTTTTTAATAAGGGAAATGGAGTGCTGGCATTGATTTGATTTGTGACAGTTGGGGTTTTGGAGCCATTAAGGTGAACAGGCTTATTCTAATGGGCTTAAAGCTGCCCTGTCTGGCCTGTGGGCGATCTGTTAACTCATTCTGGGTCACGGCTGCCCCAAATCTAAACGCCTGTCAAAAACACTCACATAGGATATAATGGAATGCAGAATTTTGAGAGAAAACAAGTACGCTATTATGAAATACTCTCTAAATCTACATAACTACATACTATCGACTCTACATTAGTGGCATGCAGTCGTACACTACAGGCAATGAAAAGACCTGTTTAAATGAATTGATGTGATATAATGCTGTATTAAAAATGTTTTACTGCCGCATTCAAAGACAGCAAAACCAAGGCAGGTGTGTGTGTGAGTCCGGATCAGAATCACACACACTCTCTCTGTTAGACTAAAATGCGGTATTGTTTCTTTACTCAATGCCAGTGTCGAGCACTGTACACCACTACTGTATGAGACCCTCTTTCTCCGTCTCAGTTCTGCTCATGTGAATGGTCCGGTCTGTGTTATGTTCTCCTAAGCTGTCTTGAAACCCTCTTGTCTGAAACAGTAAAGCCCTGATATTCTCTTAATCTGCACAATCAGTGTCCTAGCGCCACTCCCTCCCCTCCCCCATCACCCCCCTCTGCTCTGTCATTGTAATGAGGATTCCAGTGTCGGTTTGGGATAACCGGATTTTCCCTTTGTATTTCCCCTACTTTCTCCACCTTGGCTGGGTTTAGGAAGGAGACGCTAAGTGCTAAGCAGGGTTTGGTGGTGGAGTGTGCCTGCTTGGCCGCCAAATATACCCCGGCATTTTGGGGGAGGATGTATAGTATACCCTACTTTAATCTCTTCATGGAATGGTGGAGGGGTTAGTTGCGACAAAACGAATTGTATCTCTCCTAGTAGTCTGTGCCAGGATGCTCCCTGTTTAAACCCTTTCATCCTCTTGGTTGATGGGGTGGTTTGTGGTTGGTGGTTAAGTGTCACCATGTCAATGATGGTGATTGAACCCCCACTCCTTGACCCTCCCCTCCTCATTTTGTATGGTGCAGGTTGTGTGGTGTGGCTGGGACTGCCTCACAACCCCCACTTATATGTTTACTTGACTCCCTAGGCGAAGGGAGGATGGAAAACAGGGTGGTTGGAGGGGAGAAGGAAGTCTTCCTTCCCCTCCTCCTGACAGGGTGAAAAGAAAGTGAAATGTCTGATCTTTGTTGATCAATTGATCTCTGTGATCTTTATCCAAGCTCCTGGGTTTTACCATCTCTTGGGCACAGATCTAGGATCAACCTATACCCTCCCCAAATCCTAACTGTTGGGGGAAAACATAAAATTGATCTTAGAATCTCTCTGAAGAGTGCTTGTTATGATCTCTCTCTCCTCCTTAGTGCAAATTAACATTGATTTACACTCCCACAAAAGTTGTATTTCAAAGTGGCCGTGTTTTACAACATTTTAGACCGTTGCCTGATGTTTGTATGACCGCCTTTTTTCTCCTCTCTGCTCCGCTAGGTGTATGACGGTGTGGTTGTACTGACCCCTATCTCCTCCCACCGCGCTCTTTCACAGGGAAGCTGTGAAGTGATATCCTCTGGCATTATGCATTACCTCCCTCCCTCCGTCCATTGACAAGTTGTTCTGACCTCTCTCTTCCCTCCCTTCTACAGGGTGGAGGAGGGGGTCTTTGGCAGTAGACTATGGCTGCCATGGCGACGGTGCCCAGCTACACCCCTTCGCTGTGGGTGAGGATGTGTCATGCCCTCCCCCGGCTCGACCTCACCATGCAGATAAGAGACAACCTCTTCATCCCCGACAGCTGGGAGTACCAGCAGGTAACGTAAACGACCGACAAACCAATCGTATCACACCTGGACAAGCTTTGGCCAATCACAAACTGCACCCACTGTATCACAAACGTGAGCCAATACAATCTCTGTGCATTCACACCGCTGGGAGTACTAGCCGGTAATGAACATCTACAATCACCCACCAACAACCAATCATACCACACCTTGCTAAAATATTGTCCAAATACTCAGCCATGATTTAAGGTAATCCAGTTACAGTATTAACCCCATACATGTGGTAAATGGCCAATCAAATCTGATCAAATCCAATTGAGTTGAATGATATTGTTATGATGCTGTAGTAGGCAAATGTTCAAAAGATTAGGAAACCCCTCTCCTTTTCAACGTTGCCAAAGAGCTCTCTCTGCAACCGTGTCATAATGCAGAATCATCATTTCATTACCAGTGTTTTTAAAAAGCCTATTCATGCCAGTTAGAGTAGTGCCCTAATTAATGGCAGGGAAATGAGCCCAGACTGCTCACAGGAATCTTGGCCTGGTTCTGAACTCAGAAATGTAACACCACCAGGCTGTCTCTCCACAAATCTGTTGTCACCTAATTAAGCTTTATTCTCCACTACAGTTCATACCCTTTAGCTTCACCTCCTCTATTTATTTGCCTCTCATGATTATGCAATTTGAGTTACACAATCTGGTTGCATACATATGTAGACTGTAGGATGTGATTGATTCGATTGATCTCAAAGTCCTAAAATGAAATAACCGTTTCAGATTTTTGTATTGTCCTTATGATACAAAACAGACCCTTTTGTTGTTAATGACTAGGTTTCATCATTCACTTTAAATGGGCTGTCTTCCGAAGTAGAAATGATGCCTCAGCTACCCACATCTCTCTCTCTCTCTCTCTCACACACACACACACACACACACACACACACACACACACACACACACACACACACACACACACATTGCATATTTGCGACATTCTATGGTACCGAGAGAGGGACTCTCAAATTATCCGCCAGTAGAGAAAGACAAAAGAGATGGAAAGCGCACCGAGAGAGAAACAGAGAATATAAGAGAGAATGAGTAATGTGGAGAGGTAGTGGAACAGAAGACTGGGCAGGGAGAGAGAGTGAAAAGAGAGCGGGAAAGGGAGAGAGAGAAAGAGAGAGTGGCAGTGAATGTATTTAAGTAGGTCACAGATTATTAATAGAGATTCAGTGGCGTGGATAGAAAGAAAGAGAGAGGGGGGAAGGGGGATGTGAGAGAGAGGGAGAGAAAGAGAAGGCGAGGGAGAACGTGGGGAAACAGGGATCTGTGGAGTTGGGAGGTGGGGTTGGGGAGGTGGAGAGGTGGGGGCTGGGGGGGGCTTTAGGAAGCAGGAGGCAATGGAGAGTAGGATCAGGGATAAGGTGTAGGAGTAGAGAGTGAGGGAGAGAGACAGACAAATGGGGCAGATGGGTTGGAAGGATAATACTGTATACTGTATGTGTGTTCTGGCTTAATGCACTCTCCAGTAATGTTCAGTATGTATCATAGACCAGGGTCACATGCAGGAGAAAGAGGGCTTAGCAACATTAAAGGTCCGCACAGCCAGGATGCATTACTGTATAAAGGTTTTGTGGATATTCATGATGGGTTTAAAGTTTAACTTGAAACCATAGGATGTATGATCAACAGTTGAGAATTATGTCATTAAAACTGTTTAATGCAGTGTGTATGCTCCATATCGAAAGCACACAATTTAGATTCTCACACATTTCTAATCACCTTCCCCTGCTGCTAATTGGGGTGGGTCACAATCATAATTTGATAGAAATAATTATTGTACCAACAAATACAGCAATTTTCCAAATGCATAAATCAAATACAATGACTGGGTTACCATTAAAATCCGACTGTAAAGTGCTGTGATTTATATCATCATTTATATCATGATATAAATATATATATTTATATCAACTCTCTCCCTGCTCCCCCATCTCTCTCCTTCTCTCTCTCTTACTCAGACCCTACTGGTCCTGTCCAGTCTCTCAGCCATTGCTCTCGTTCTCTCCCTCCTCGTCATTCTCTCCTTCCTCATACACTATTGTTGCTGTCACCGTGGTGACCGGAGTGAGGGATCAGAGGAAGAGGAGGAGGATGAAGATGGCAGCACAGGCCACGGATACGGAGGGCGGAAGGGGCGGGGCATCTGCTGCGTCACTTGGGTGTCGGTGGCGGCTGTCACACTGTGCTGGTGAGGATGGTCACTCTGAAATAATTCCTCTCTTTTTTTTTTATATATATGTTTTTTAGGGCATTTTTGCTTGATTGGGATAGTAGAGACTGACAGGAAGGATGGGTGAGAGAGATGGGTGTCGAGGGTCAGAATCGAACCAGGAACCTTGCGATTATGTGGTATGCGCATTAGTGTGCTACAGTACGCCCTGATCATAGAATTAGAATTAGTTGATCGTACACTCCCATTCAAAGCAATGGTCTGTGGTGGCTACACCAGCAGCCATATTTGGTGCCCCATTTTGAATGTTTTGGAAGTAGATTTTCCTCATTAAGAAATGTTCACCTTTTTCAGTGTTCTACACATTCAACTGTGTAGAACTGTCAAAGACTATAGTGCCCCCAAGACTGAGTGCTCAGTAGTCAGAATCGCACAATGAGGAAAGATCTGTTTCTCTTTCTAAATATTACGAAAGAGAACTCTCATTACTTTCCTATGATCCAATTGAATCTATGTTGGTCAATCTGTTATGTTGTTCCTATCCACATGACACATGCACACACACACACACACACACACACACACACACACACACACACACACACACACACACACACACACACACACACACACACACACACACACACTCACACACACACACAAACGCTGTGGTTGGATCACAAGACTAGGTCACAGGTTTTGATGGAGAGATGACGGTATGTCTGTGGCTTTAAAATCCATTCATAGTTTCCATTCAATGTGATGATGATCTCAGAACGCCCACCTCAGAAAACTGAGTCCTCTCACCTCTGCTCTCCTATAGAGCTGGTGACAATGTATGCAGTCATCAAGTCATCAGGTGTCTTGAGCACATTCAGTCACCACCCTACATTGTGACAGGATGTTTATTTTGATATCTGTCCAAGTCTCTCTGTTGCACCACAAGGAGAGGGGGGGGTTGCAGAGATGGTCTAATCCACTGCCTTTCTACAATTCGGAATGGGAAAAAAAAATGTCACGTCATCATCATACAATATTAAATCTGGTTGAGTTTGTGAATGAATAATATACAATTAAACCCTGTTGACCCCGGCAATGTAGGATATCCTACATAATGACATCCACCACCAATGGGTGTCATTATTTTATCATATAGCACCATGTGCCGCAGTTCTGATTTCTGCTGCCATGATGTCATCCTACGCAGGCGTTGATGTGATGTCGCTCTCATCATTTCTACCCCCATGAGTAGAAATGATGTCACCTCCCTCTGATTCTCTGATACATGACTTTTCTGTTCTGTGGATGAACAAGAGAAATTGTGATTTATATTCTTAGTTTTAGAAATGCAGGGAATATCTCAAATATCAACCTATCCCCCATATTGTGCCCTGTAGTCCAATGTTGGCTCTCTATATGAGGAAGTAGGTGTCATGAAATGTAGCCACAGAAAAACACACAGGTTTGGCTACTATAAACACAATGTAACTACACATACGCACACGCACACAAACACACACACACACGCACACAAACACACACACCCCTCCTGTTTTCCCCCTGCTTTCTAATCTGGGTCACATACTTTGTGGGAGATTGGGTCATACCATTCCTCTCTGGTTTGAGGGGATTTGTTGAACATCTGGCCCAAGCCTTAATCTGAATATTTAAATAACAGAGATATTTGTAAATATGTTATTATGTTGACGTTTCTAATATCACAGCAGCTGAAGACTGCAGATGATTGCTAAAACTGTGCTTTAAAAAAAACTAAAAACAGTTTTTATGGTTTTCCCTTTCCTGCGTTGGTTTGCTCATTCCTTATCCAATGCTCACAATTCACATCATCCTTACCGGTTCTATCTTGTTGTGTCAAATTCATTTAATATGTACATACAAACTGAATTAAACATGACTCTTCCCCTTCTCTCCCCCTCCCTCAATTTCTGTTTCTTTTTTTATGCAGTGTTGCCATAGGCGTTGGTTTCTATGGCAACAGCGAGGCTAATGATGGGATGTATCAGTTGACCTCGTCTCTTCTCACAGCCAATTACACACTAGGTTCCATCGATCTGCTGGTGAGTGTTTCTCTCTGCCAGCAAATGTCAAAGACATGCAGAATATCTACCCCAAGTGACATCTGTGTGTGTGTGTGTGTGTGTGTGTGTGGGGGGGGGGGGGGGTCTGTGTACAAGCTGTATGTACCTGTGTGAAGATGTGCAGTAGAGAGGGAAAGTGTGGTATAAACTTCCACCGGTGATATTGGTACCTGTCCACTCATGCAGTCAGTGGTTTAAATGGTGGTCAGCGTGATGAATGTCGTCTTCCCTCCATCTTTCCTTATGGAGGAATGGGGGAATCATACTCACTTCACAGGTTGGATGGATGGAAAAGAAACACTGTCAATTGACTAATGAATTAAACAAACAAACAAACGCATGAAAGTAAACAAACAAACATGTCCACCCACACCATGTTGTTGAGTACGTAATCACCACATCTGTATGATTACCTGTTATCTATAACCACTTGTCTATCCCTGCCCAACCCACCCTTCCCTCTTCCCCTCCCCAGGTTTCAGACACCATATCTGGGCTCCAGCTCTCCATTGGCGGGCCCCTGACCACCATGGAGGAGCTGTTCACAGGCAGTAAGCCCTTCATAGTCTCCACGCGGAACTGCCGGAGGCTGTCTGAGAACGTGATATCCCTTCTCTCCTCTCTGACCATGGGTCGATCCAACGAGGGGGGTGCATGGAACGGCAGTAACAGCAGCAGTGGGGCTCCCATTGCGGCCCTCACACCTGTGCCCCCCTCCGTGGCCCCAACAATGACACCTGTTGGAGGGGTCATGCCCAGCCCTTTCTCCCCTGGCTGGGCAGCCAACACACTGATGGTCAATGAGGACTATAGGTGAGGACTCCAGTTTGGTGTATCAGCTGGTATGAACCTGGATTGGGATGGGCATATTTAGCCCTCTCATCCCTGCTTTATGAAATAGTAGATATGTTTGCTTATTATGATGTTCATTCATCATAAATTATGTTTATTACATGCAGTGTATGGGTCAGTGATATCATGTCCTGTGTTGCAGGTGGCTCTCCTACGTGTTGCTGCTCCTGCTGGACCTGATAGTGTGTCTGTTTATCCTCCTGGGGCTGGCCAAGCAGGCCCGCTGGCTCCTCATCATGTAAGGACACACACACACACACACACACACACACACACACACACACACACACACTACAATATACATAACCTGGGGTACAAGACTGACTAGTCTAAAATGACTTCAAGATCAAGAAAACACTGAATGACACATCTGGCTCTACACTAAATGGTATCACATTGCACGGTGTAACACATCTCTTTGCTGAACCCAGTGTGGTGTCTTTTCCTCCCAGGATGACAGTGCTGGCCTGGATGGCTCTGTTCCTGAGCTGGGGCTCCCTGGGCCTGGAGACTGCCACCGTGGTGGTGAGTAGGCCTGCCACAGCAGAACTGAACCAGAGAGGGGAGGAGAATGGTGGAGGGAGGGGTGAGGGTAGGGGAGAGATGGATGGAGGAGGAGTGGAGACAACCATGAACACTTCGGTTCTCCACACTCCACAGGGTTGGAGTGGGAGGGGGTTGAGGGGAGGCTGACCCTCCATGGCTGGGCAGAGAGTATGCCAGAAATGCCTTACTGAAAAAGCCTCAGTATCTGAACAGAATCAGAACAGAACAGAACAGACTTGTGTGTGTGTGTGTGTGTGTGTGTGTGTGTGTGTGTGTGTGTGTGTGTGTGCGCATGCACGTGTGTGTGTGTCTGTTTTGTTTTCTGTGTTTCTTTTTCTGTGTTCCTTTCTGTGTGTTTCTACGCCCATTGTACTAATCTGTGAAAAGACTGGCTTCCTAGGGAACACTTCAGTTATGGCAGGGTACCAAAACGGCAGGAAAATGGGGCAGAGATTAAAGATTAAAGATTGAATGAGTGTATATGTATGTGTGTGTTTGTGCGAAAGTGCGTGTTTGTGTATAAGTGTGTGTCAGTGTGTGGGCGTTTTGCTTGGAGGAAAAAAGATGGAAGATGTACACAAGTGCTTTCAGAGAGAGAGAGAGAGAGAGAGAGAGAGGAGAGAGTTAGAGAGTGTGCATCCCAGAGAGAGAGCGAGTCTTAAGTACACTTTAATCTGAGAGGGGGAAAGAGAGAGAGGATAAATCAGTCAGCCCAGCACGAGACCGGAGGCTGTCACTACAACTCCAAAGGCTCAGTGGGACCCACAAAAAGGGAGAGCAAGAGAAAGAGAGAGTGAGGGGAGGGGGGGGAGGGGGTGGGGTGGGGGGGGGCGAGGCTAGCAATTTCAATTGACAATCTATGTTTTTTCCACCACAAAACTTCTGTGTCCTCCAGTGAACAATACAGCCATCGAGTTGCATATTGTCATATTTGGACAGCCGATGACATTTACAGGGGATAGAGAACATAGAGGTCTTTATTCATTTTTACGATAGAGAACTGCTGTGAGCATTCTATCCTATCTAAACTCCATGGCCTGTGAAGTTTGGCAGGAGAGGGGCAGTGGGAGGGGAGGCGGTGAAGGAGGAGGAGGAGGAGGAGGAGGAGGGCTGACAGGCTGTCTGAAGAGGGCCAGTGTTGCTGTTTTCGGGAGCTGAGAGTGTGGTGCTGGGAGATGGATGTCTATGTGGCTGTGTGGCTGATAAAAGCAGGCGAGTGTCATGTGGAGCTGGTGGGAGATGTCTCAGGACCCGTCTGTCCGTCCACACAGAGCCCCTCTGTCCCTGGCCACTGGTGGGTAAACAATGCCCCAGCTGTGGGGCTGCTCCGGTGTCCCGGCATGACTCCCACTCCCTCTTCTGGTTGGGCTACCCTTTGCTCTTACCAAGTGTGTGTGTGTTTGTTTGTGTATGTGTGTGTGTGTATGTGTGTGTGTGTGTGTGTGTGTGTGTGTGTGTGTGTGTGTGTGTGAATCTGCCCCTAGCTCTCTTTCACTTAAGAAATAACACTCTGACAGGCATAAGTGATGAGAGGGATAGAGAGAAAAAGAGAGTTGATAGAAAAAAGGGAGATGGGGAAGTTGACAGAGGAGCTGCCCTGGCTGACAGTGAGATGCGGTAAAGCGTTGTTGTAGAGGGAGGTAGAGGGAGAGAGGGACAGGAGGTCTATACAGCATGGGGTTCACTCAGGAGATCAATAGCAGCCAGTATGCAGAGTGCGGCAGTTAGATATCTGAGAAGGCACTGAAAGTGTGTCAGTCGGTCAGTGTGTCTCCCCACTCCACTGTTCCCACTAACACTTTTCCCTCCTGATCTCTCCCTCCCTCCCATCCTCTCTCTCTCTCTCTCTCTCTCTCTCTCTCTCTCTCTCTCTCTCTCTCTCTCTTTCCTTTCTCGTCAGGCTCTTAGTGACTTCTGCACAGACCCAAACACATTTGTCCTCAATTCCACCCACTTCAACTCTGAAACCAACTCAGGTAGTCCACTTCACCTCTCCATCTTACAGTAAACTGTTGTTTAACACCTCGACCGAATTGAGTGAAATTCTAATTATCACCCATTTACTCTCTATGAGAATTGTTCCAGGTCATTTGAAAAAAGGATTAGCAAAGTGTTGACCTCAACAGTACTCAGTGTACTACTGTAAACACAGCCCAGCTGAACCAAATCTAATGAGCGGCACTGAAATGACCCGACAATTCATTGATTGCTGATTGATTGGATGCTGCTGTCCTCTTCCCCCCATGCAGACGTGTTGGATTATTACCTGACCTGCAGCAGACGCATGAACAGCCCCTTCCAGCAGGTAATACGCTCCTCCATGATGATGCTGAGATGATGTGAATGATGCAGTGCATTCAATATTAGAAATGTACTACATTACATCGTCTATTCTGTAAGAATGTACATGCTTCTTCCCAGCCCCCACTGAGACATAGTAGGTCCACTATTAGATAGACCTGGGCTTGTTAGCATGTTAGCATAATGATATTAAGCTATGCTCTGACTCCGTTGAACCCGGTGGCTGCAGCTGCTGACCCAATCACAGAGGGCTCTGTCCAGCATTCACACACACCTCTCCAGCCTGGACAGAAATGCTCTCCCACAGTTTCCCAAGGCAGAGGTATGTGACAATGTGCAAGGCAATACACAAAATGGTGTCAGAATACAGTATTAATTTTTTATCAAATGGATGCTGGCTGACCTGTGAACCCTGTTGTCTTTGTAGAAGTCACTCAGGGAAGTTCAGCAGATTCTAAACTCGACAGAGGGGAACTTTCACCAGCTGGTGGCACTGCTCAACTGTCGGGGCCTCAACAAGGTAAGCCCACAGAAAATGGGTGTAATGAGGATAGATAAAGATGACTTTTATGTAATCTCTTTGCTCCCTGAGAATCCTTAGCTGAATCCGAACTTGAGATCTCTCTTCCTTTGCTTCCCTCCTCTCCTCTCTCTCTGTCTTTCTATCTCTCACTCACTCAGGACTATATAGACTCTCTGAAGGGCCTGTGCTATGATGGAATGGAGGGATTGCTCTACCTCTCTCTCTACTCCTTCCTCTCAGCTCTCGCCTTCACTGCTATCCTCTGTTCCCTGCCTGGCGCCTGGAGGAGCTTCACCAGGTGACAGAGAGAGAGAGAGAGTGTGCGTGTGAGTGTGAGTGTGCGTGTGTGTGTGTTTGTGTGAGTGCGTGTGTGTGTGTGTAAGAGTGTGCATACGTGTGTGCATTCCCGCTGGGACCATATATACACAAAAATGTATGCACTCATTGTAATGTGAGTCGCTTTGGATAAAAGCGTCAGCTAAATGGCATATATTATGTGTGTGTGTGATTGATTGGTCAATAAACACTGTAACTAGCTCCAGAAGGTGTATGAATTATCCTGTACGTACTGTAACTATACACTCATAAATGTTTTTCATCAATATTTTGAATTGTAGTGGGTATAATTGGTGCTACAAAAATATGTGGGCCTACAGTACATCTGGTTTTGTTCATTGGTATTCATTAAATTAGTCTCATACAAATAACTAGAAAAATTTACAAAAATTAAAGTAGTGAGTTAGTTTGTGGCTTTGCTAAAGTCAGAATGTTTTTTTCTGGATGTTTAGATATTTGATATTTATGAGTCTAATGTTCTGGGTCTGATTGTACCTATTGTATGAATGTGTATGTTTATCACTTGGTCTGTCAAAGCTTTTTTTCTGCAGTAAACAGGTTCCAACAGGTTCCAACTGTGTCACTGAAGGGAAAAAAAGATTAAGGGATCAAGGAAGGGATTCATTTTTTTCTGTCTGCGAATATCGATGTCAAATGAACAGGAAATCTGTATTCACAATGGCATGGCAGAATGTATCGATTCAAAGCCATTAATGTAAACAGTATTTTTACATTTTTACAAAAAAATCATAGAAACACTTTAAAAATGCATTCATTACAACAAAGCAAAATAGTTTGCACACAGAGTACACAGACTCAAAGGGTCAAAACGTCCAGCAGAGGTGAAACACAGCCTTTCAGCTGTTTAGCCTTCCTCAGTATACTCAGGTTTGAGGTGTTCATACCCAAATCATTCTTGCGCTCACATGTTCTCCTCTTCTTTCTCTCCAATGGCGACAGCGATTCCGATGAGTACGAAGATTCGGACAGCGAGAGTGAGGACCCCTTCACTTCCCATCAGGCACGTAGACAGACGCCCGCGGGGTCCCAGCGAGGGGCCTTGCCCCCCTTCTATAATTACCCAGGGGCCGGCTGGACACCCCCCTTTTCTAGTGCGCCGCCCCTCCCGTGAGTAACACAGACACACAGACACACAGACAGACAGACAGACAGAGTGACCCCAGGTGAAGTTGCTCCTAGACACTGATCTAGGTCAGTTCTGCATTGTTCCCTCTACTGGTTTAAGTTATGATTTGGCGAGGGTAAGCTGATCCTTCATCTGTACCTAAGGGCAACTTCTCCTAAGAGATCCCAACCGTAGGTTATCTCAACCAGATCAGGATATCATATAGGCCCAGTATGCAGTAGTGGAATATGATGAACATACACAGACAGACTGATTGAGTACTTCTGCTTCTCTAATGAGCATTAGTCATACTGGACGGGTACAAAGCAGAGACACATAGAGGTGTTTTTAGATCCACACATTGCACATGTCATAGTGATAATTCCGACAAATGTTTGACATACAGGACATGAAGGAAAGTGAAGGAAAGTGAAGTTTGACCCTCACACCTACCCATACATGGAGAGGTACAGTATACACATCTGGGTCTATAGCCAACTCACAGTTCTTGTCTTCATATACTGTAGACACACAAGGATAGTCGTAACTCACAGTTTCCTTGCCTTCATATAGACACATAGGGATAGTCTCATAGGTAAAACACACGCAACGCAGACAGACACACAGACAGGTCTATGTGGACTGCAGTGTAGGCAGAGAAACAGACACAACTCAAGACGTCTGTCTGTCTGTGTGTCTGTCTATTGGTCTGTCGAGCCTTCCAAGACAGACGTAGACCTCTCGATCATTTCATAGATCTCGGTTGTGTCCCAAATGATTCCCTATGTCCCTCTGGTGAAAGGTAGGGCACAGTTTGCGGAATAGGGTGTCACTGAAGACGCAGCCCCTCCATGTGGGGCTCAGGTTGATGTAGGTAAAAACCCCCCATCACTCCCACCCACCATCCACACTGTGCTGTCCAAGTCTCATGTTATCAAGCCTCTCAAATCTCTCTCTCTTTCTCTCTTGTTCTCTCTCTCTCTCTCTCTCTCTCTCTCTCTCTCTCTCTCTCTCTCTCTCTCTCTTTCTTTCTGTCTCTCTTATACTTTTTCTTTATCAATCCCTCTTCCACTTCCTGCTTTTCTGGCTCTCTCTCTTTTTCTCAATCTCTGTCTTTATCACTCCCTCTCTCACTGTGTCTCTCTTCCTCTCTCTCGCTCTCTTATCTTTGCAAGTCCAGTTAGTTCCCTAAGAAGTGTACTTGCCTACCTAATGCCTTAGCCTTAAGAACACACTAGTTAAAGTCCAGACGGTGTATACAGTACGCTGGAACTTTGAGTGTCCCTATATCTAACGATAGTGGTGGTATCGTAAGGAAACTGCCAAGAGCCAAATGAATTAGAGTCCAGAAATCAAACAAACAATAATAATAATAATACAGTCGACCTCTGATAAATGTATACACTTGGGACTGTCCTGAATGCATATAAGCTCTGAAGATATCCAGAGCTGTTGAAAAAAATAATATATACTACTCACTGAATTTGGACTGATGAATTCCAATGTGCTTACGATGAACTGAGTTTGCACGTCCCATGTTGCACTTCTCAGGAGTGGACTGTGTTATATCACCATGACCCCCATGCTCAGAGCACAAACTATCATGCTTGTGCCCCAGTAACACTAATGCCACCAGTTATAATGAGGTCCGTATTTATACACCACCATTTCTCTAATCACTATTCCTCCCTCTCTCCTCTTACCCCACCTCGGCTCCTACCCACCTCCGGCCCCCTCCCTCTATTCGTCTTTCTTAATGTGTCTCAACCCTTTTCCCCTCTCTCGTTCATCCTCCATTCCTCCTCCTCTTCCTCTTTCTGTCCCTCTCTCTTTCTGTCTCTATACAGGACTCCAAACGTTTCCTCCAATGGCAACCCTGGCTATGAGAGCCTGCCTTTGACTGACAGGCAGTCCCCACCCCCCTCTGTGAGTTCCTTTGTATTTGTGACATCATCATAATCTGTGGCATTTGTCATCAATATCGGTGTAAACACACTTGCGGAGTGTTATTTGCCTGTAAGTTTGTCCAAAATAAACGCGGCGTATCTAACTAACACGGTGGTGGTGTGGCCCAAACCTCGCAGGACCCCGTAGGCTGGCTTTTCTTTGCTTTATCGAACTAACTACATACTTTGAATGTGTGTACTAACTCCGGATTTAGAAAGCTTGCTCTCTGCCCTTAACAACTAACTCCTGATCATGCTATACATCGCTATCTGGCCATTCTGACCACAAAGAACCCAAATCATAACCTTTTGTCTGGACACATGGTGAGTACCATAGTCAACTGTACCAACAGGCCCTGGAGCTTGAGGTAGAAGTTGCCTCTTTCCACAGATCTAGGATCGGATTACTGTATCCCCATTTCTAACCCTCACACAGGGGGGCAACCTCTACTATTGTGATGGGGTAAATGTCATCTGATCCTAGTCCAGTGGCTAGGGATAACTTCTACCTACAGTATTTGGACCAGTTGTTGGGGGCAGACACTGAGCACACGAATGCTCTCCTATATTAGATGATTTTGTGACAAAGATTAATAATTGTGATCTCTTCTTTCTTTGTCTCCTTCCACTCTGTACACCCTCCTCTGTGGATCTTCAATGGTGGCTCCTCTGTCCAATCACATCTGGGGTTTCTGAATGTACAGTACTCTCCCAGCATGCTGACTGGTTACGGGGGTAGTCAATCACACCCCAACCCCGCCCATTCAAGGAACCTGTATTCACGTTGATAATTTTTTATGTTTAGAAAAGTATAGAAAATGTTTAGTTTTCTTATGAATGGACACTTTACTGAGAGAAAAAAAAAAGAACTAATCTAAAGAAATCAAATGCTAGATGTGAATTAAAGGTGTGTAACGTCAGTACCATTGAGTGTTCTGATTAGAATCACTTAAAAGAAACAGAATTGAATGGACTGCTCTTATAACGCACAGTAAGATAATGTCAGTTAGGTAGCATGATTATGAAGAGGTCTTAACCAAGTTCACTCAGTCAAAGTCACCCCTTACAAATACCCCTGTCTGTCCGCTGTCTGTGTGAACAGTTGCTCGGCGAGCGAAAATGGTATTGACGTTACTGCGTTGTAGTTCTATATTTTTTAAATGTATCACCATTTATTTTCAAGTTTTTATATATAAATATTGTTGTAGAAAAACACTGGCACGTAGCAACAAGACACATTTTCAGTGAATGAATATGCAGTCTCCTCACTTGATATTCAACATGGTATCTTTTTTTTTTTTTTTTTTTACTTTTTATAGGTGGCAAATCTGTATTTCCCTTGTATTACCTTTTCTGATACTATACTGTACATTTCACTGTTGATAATATCTGAATAATCATGAACGTTTGCGTTTAAAAAACACTCGAGAGGGCTGTAGCCCTCCAAAGGCTGAATGGAGAACTACAACTATTGTACCAGCCAGCCTTGAGAGTGGTTGAGAAGAGAATTACAATTCCCATGCAATGACTGCAGGTATAGCAATACAACTCCTGCTACTGGTGCTGCAGTAGCCCTACCGTAACTAGCAATAATAACTATATATATACGTCTGGCAGTGGGTTTCTGAGGTCTCTATAAGATGTTATGTATATATATATATGGTATGGTATGTTGGAGATTTCATTGAACCCCCTCCTTGCCTACTGACCTTGTTAATCCTTGAATTGAGTTTGTATGGTATTATCAATGCTCCTTTTGAATGGCATCCTTTTTCACTCCAGAGTCTAATATAAATAAAATAATAACAACAATGAAATCATGCCTTATTGGTGGTATTCTGCACTCCCTACTGTAAATGTACTCTCCTGCTGAATGTAGAAAAATACTGGATTTGTATCCATACTACAATACACATCGAGAGATGCATCGTTTTGTATAAATAACACATTTGCTTTATTATTGTATCCTCTGTGTGTGTGTGTGTGAGAGAGAACTTGAGTGCATGAGTGTAGTGTGTAACAAAGACAATGTTCCCGTTAATTTGGATATGCATAGTTAGATGGAGAGACAGACAGAAAACAAGGACATAAAAGATATATTTACATACACAGTCATCATCACACCAGCCAGTGCTCCCACAGTACCTCTTCTGTGCATAGATCAACAAACCGGTTCTAACAGGTCTACCACAACAGTGCTGTGCATAGAAGTAAGAGAAGTGAGAAAGAGAGAGAGAGAGAGAGAGAGAGAGAGAGAGAGAGAGAGAGAGAGGAGGATAAGGCAGACGATGCAGCTGTAGTGGAGATATCAGAACAACGGCCACTTCTGTAAACTGTTACAAACAAGCCAGTCCTTCATTGCGGGAGAAATCCCTTGTCTTCTTCAGTTCTCTTTGGAACTTCTTGTGTACACGTGTTTAGACAGGTGTGTGTGTGTGTGTGTGTGTGTGTGTGTGTGAGTCAGAGTGCCCACACTTAACAAAGGGTAGTGCGTTCCCTGAAGGATTTCCTTTTCTGAAGCGTCTCTTGTTTTCAAAAATGCTATTTTTTTTCCAGAGCAGGAGTTTGAGTTCCATGCTGCATGAAGGAATGTCCTGCCCAGAGGAATTACTTCCTGGGGTCGTCAGAGTTCAGCCATGTTCCGTCCTCCTCCACTTCCCTTCGGACAACCAGGAGCATCTCTGCCACATCCTGAGAAAGCTGTTCACTGAGAAACATACTGAGAGAGAGAGAGAGAGAGAGAGAGAGAGACAGAGACAGAGACAGAGAGACAGAGACAGAGAGTGCGAGGGAGGGGGTATAGAGAATGGATTACAAGGGTGCAGAGTCCAAACAGTGACAAACAGACAATGAGGTAAGCATCATGAGACTCCTGTGGGATGACTCACCCAATGAGACACAGAGTTCAAAAAACACTATAGAGCACAACAGTATCTACTCTAGTCCCAGGCTGCTGTGAGCTGTTTTCAATTAACTGACACATTGACTGTTCTGCTAGAATTTGACAGTACAGAAATTATTTTTGTATACACTTGCAAGGCAAATGTTCATCAATATAAGAAAATAACATTTGGAGACAGCAAATTCAATTGACAAATGTCAATCTTCCTCCTTGACAGTTTTTTTACAAAGCCTGGCCTTGAGCCTGTGATTATCTGACTTGAGTGTCAAGTGAGTCCCAATAATCTATTGGTAGCTATAGATTCTCCTCTCCTTCATCTGCACTGCCCTGAAAACATAGGAGTGGTGAAAGCAAGACATTGATAGGCATTTTCTATCACCAATCCTGCTCTTTTATTTGTGTTAATGAAAGGCAGGGAGAGAGGAGCCACTTCAGACTATTGAGATGCATCACTCATCTGCCCTGCCGTCTCTCACCGGAGCTCTGCTTCGTTCCCGATGTAAGCAGGACTCTTAAGTTTGGAGTCGAGGTTGTAGTAGTGACCGTTAACCTGGCGCACTGCGAGCCAGTGCCGCCGCCTGAGGGGTAGGGACACAATTCCAAGGGACACACGTGATGGAACGTTCAGGATGAAACCCTGAACCTTCTCTACGCACAGACTCTGTACTGTCCTAAGAGAGGGAGAGGGTAATGGGAGGACAACAAAAGAGGAGGAGGTTACATTTAAACCTGGGGATACACTCAAAACTTGTTCCAGCTTTAATGTGGTTCTTTTAGAGTTTTGTAATTCTTCCACAGCGATGTTTGAATTCAACTCTTTCTAGGGGTGTCAAGAAGTTTTGTTCTGATGGTTTATGTCTGCCCTTTGTGATAAGGTTTGGGTGGTCTGACTCTTACCTGCGTTTGTCCCACCATACTGCAGCCAGATCTTTGCTCTGTAGTGCAGCCATGATGACGTTAACATCATAGTTCCCTGTGCCCAGCATCGAGCGGTGAGGGTTCACGACACATTGTGGAGCTAGCCTGGCAAGGAGGAGGAGAGGACCACTGTCAGAGCATGCACTACAGTACAGGATATATTACACATATATTTTAATCACATGACAGAGTCGAACTGAGCAGTACTGTGCTGGCCTGGTTACGCAGCCACCAAAGTTGTTGTAACAGTACTCAAACTTAACAAATCTTGTGTAAGAGAGAATGTTATTATTGACACAAAGGACCCCATTTACTCAAGTCCCCCTCACTCCCACCACTTGATGTAATTACGTACGTACTTACTCTCTCTCTCTCTCTCTCTCACACACACACCAAAATGTGACCTCACCGCTTGCAGATGTCATCGGCTGTCTCCTTGGTGAACACTCCTTCCTGGAGCACGTTGTTCAGAGCATGAATGGCGCACAACTCCAGTCTCTGCTTCTCATGGAACACCTCTCCTTCGCTCATACTAACCCTGATGAGCGCGCGCGCACGCACGCGCGCACACAAATATTAATACTATTGTTCTATGAAAACTTGTACTATGAAAGCCTGTACGCCTATATAAGTTCATTAATTGTACGATTTTCATTTAAATCTACTCTTAGTCATACACTTACTGCTATCAAGATAATAGCTACCAGCAGTAGTACTACCAGCTATGCTAGCTAGCTTACCGTATTGGTTGTCCGCAGTGCAATAGCCAAATGAAGCGATATATATCAGCGTCAGCAATAGGTCTTTCACTGTTTTTATTCCGCGACCAACAGAATGATATATCGGGCCTATTGTGCAGATCAATCTATTATACAAAAATTTGCTGATTATGCGATTTAACGTTGGCAAGAAGATGCTGGTGGTCTCTATGGTAAGAACGAGAAACCGGAAGCCTGGTTGTTGTTGTTGTTGTACAGCTGTCACGCCCCGTAAACTGGAGAGAGCGTTGTTTTTGTCATCGCTGATTCTAGCAACTACTCATCTTTAACGCATCATGGACTGTTTAATCAGTATTGAGTGCGTATTAGTAGCGAGGAGCAATGCGCTGGAGTATTGAACCACATCTGGGAAACCCATACACTGATTACAAGAAGTGAATCTCAATAACACACAAGTTGTTACACTAGCGATGTGGTGATATAGTGTCTCACACACTATGAGTACATCAGGAAGATTGAATGATAAGTGCTGTGTAGAAAATGTGGAGCCATAAATTATTACCGGTACATGTAAATTAGAATAATTGTAATAATAATAATAAAAAAAACATTTGACATTTCCTCACATAATTTCGCAGCACACTGCAAACCCTCATATAGATTTTCTCAGTGTTGCCTGCATGGTTACCTGCCGACTCCTTCAAGAGAATTACATTCGAGAACATATCGAAACGGCCGGTGTTGAAGCGCGCCCTGGTGGTGAATACTGAACACTGCACTAATAAAGCTGCCTTTTTTCTCCCAAAACGCCTTTCAAAGTAATAATATAAAGAATCGGTTTCTTCTCCTTTCTGTGCTTGGGGCAGTCCACCCATGTACTTGTATCCCTCTCTGATGTTACTCATTAATACCACAGTTATCCTCTTTTAGTTGAGAGCCACACGACATCAGAGCTAGTACTAGGCCCTTACTCATTGATAAATGCCTTAGGTTTTTGTCCTCTGTCATTATGCTGGTTCCCACAAATCACTTGAGTAGCGGTGAAATATAGAGACAATTGTTGTATTGCCATAAAATGGATGTCTTAGAAAAAAAAAGAAAAAAATTGTATAGCACACAGCTATTTCTTACTCAAAAGAAGTAAGACAAATAGTCTTCCTTATATTGGGTGATCTTATAGTGGGTGACAAATATTTATGAATTTTAGCCTTATTAATTAATTCCATAACCATTCGTGGTTATCGGTGACCACAGTCAAAATACATTGTAATACAGGAGCTTTGTAATTTTGTGTCGTAATTCTAACAATACCACTTTTTTGTATTCTTTCTTACAAAGTATTAAGTGCCTGATGCTAGTTAAAAGCCACCGCAGCGAAATTCCAAACAACGACATCCTCCTTTATAATAATGATATAACCCCCGAACTGGACTTGCAGTGTCAGACATGTTGCTGTTGTGTTTCTGCATGCACACACTCGAAGAGGCAGCCACCAGAGACAGAAAAGCGAAAATCGACATGTTCATGTGCAAACCGACTGTCGGGTAGGACACTCCATTTTAGAAAAAGAAATTCTGGTCCAAAACAGTGTTCGTAAATGAAATATTTATTTCAAGGGATCTCATTCGCTGATCGCTACAGATTAAACATAGTCATTACAACTATTAAGAAACTCTTAGAACACTTGAATGCTACATACTGAACCTTTAAAGGGGAAATCTGGGATTGGTCATTTGACTTAATGATATATAGCTATTGCTTCTTGAAGAATATAACTTGTCATTCAATTCCGATCAATTCAATTCAATTAGCTTTGTTCAACTGTCTTACCCCATCAGAGCCCAACATATAAGTTTGTAAACAATGTAATTGTAAACAAACACTGTTTTAACTGCTTTAAAACATGGTTAAAACTATCATTACTTCTGTCAGTTCTTGCATCCATAGCTCCGTCTATGAATTTGAGAGTGGTTACCTTTCTCCAGCCCCATCCCTCAGCTGTTTACCAAACAAAGTGACGCTTTGTTGTTTTTTGAATCCCAGATTGCCCCTTTAACTTGTAAATCATTCTGTGTGCAGCGACTGATGTTTCTCGTGTGGTGCTGTCTATCAAGTCGGTAGTCCTACCCTCTGGGTGGGTATGAGTTATTCAAACGCACCTATGGCTTGGGAGCATATTTGACATTCTCGACTTTGGGTGGCTGTTTGAGCTGCCAAGTATGATGACGACAGTGCAAGTTTGACAGGTGATTGGTCACATTTATTACAGTGTTTGTACACGTGTTCTATTCCTCAAATGATGATTGGTCAGGACAATAAATGTTCCTTTGGAAGATCGTATTTTTGTTCCTGTGTCAACGAAAAGGAGAATAGAGAAAATAGTAGCAAGCTACGAGCTGTAGCTACTCAGTCTGGCAGTTAGCCACCGATAGCAGTATAACTTTTGATACTTTTTTCTTGTGACTTTCTCTGCGCATTTTGGAATATCGAACAAAACACCCAGCTACGTTTTTAGCAGAACAAACTAGCTACTTTCGAAGGTCCCTGTCATCATTGGCTAATTAAGTTAGCTAGCTAGCATTTATTAGTTTCTCAGGGCTAGCAAGCTAACTTGGCTAGTTATTCATTGAGAAAATTCTGCCTAAGAATCGACGACAGAGCTACCCGACTTCCAATACGTTTTGAAGACATGGTAAGTCAACGACTCACTGAGGGACCGTCGTAGGCCAGGTTACGGGAAATAGAAGGTTAATCCATAGAGGTGTGAGCATTGCTAGCTCATCCATTGCAGGTTGCTAGCTAAGTTAGCATACTAGCTAGCTTGTGGGTCGGTCGAATCCCTGGCCAGGAACGAAAATGTTCCACGGAACATCCCATGATTAGCTAAATAACTGGCTAGATAGTTATCAGCTGCGTGTACGTTTTTATACATTTCCTAATCATCAAAAATCCCCTTTTGTTAAATATAATGGAATTTATAAGTAACTTTCGGTTCCTGGTGTTAGATACCGTCCCCTGGATCTGGAATTCTCATTTACAGTCCAGCAATTAGACTGTCCCACTTTTCGGTCGGAAGCAAGCCCAGCTTGTTAGCAAGCTCTAGCCGTCTAGCTAACCGAAGTCATCACTGTAATGTTGGATAGAATGTTTGTTGATATTAACAACTATCACAGTACAAGCAACTTAAGAAGAAATGTCAAAACATCAAAATGAGTGGCTCACTAAGTCCCCAGCTTACATTGATTGGCCAACTCATCTAGTGCTAGCCTAGCTAGCAATGTAGTCAATTGACTCACAGCATTGCAGTGATTGAAAATGTATCAAATGTAGCCCGGTAGGAGAAATATCATTAATGGATCAACCCGTCTGATTGTACTGACATGATGATTGGTATTGTTTGTGCAATGTCATTCATTTATATTGTCTACCTCAGTGGAAGTGTGGCACGATTTCTATTTATATTTGTGTGTTTTCCTCTTTGCAGAACTCCAATGTGGAGAACTTGCCCCCCCAGGTTTTACGTCTGGTGTACAAAGAGGTGTCAGCATTAGCTGCAGACCCCCCTGAGGGCATCAAGATCTACCCCAGTGAAGAGGATATCACAGAACTGCACACAGCCATTGAGGGACCAGGTAACTTGGCGATTTCTTTATAGCAGTTTAGTTCACATGGACTTTATTCTGTCCCGTAAATACAGACTGGCTCAACTTATTGCACTCGCTATCATACAGTGGCTCAAGTAGAACACCCTTTCCTGTTAACATCATTCATTCCTCCTTGTGCTTTGACAGAGGGAACACCATTTGCAGGAGGTGTTTTCCGGATGCGCCTGGTTCTGGGGAAGGATTTCCCTGCTGCACCGCCTAAAGGGTACTTCCTGACCAAGATATTCCACCCTAATGTGGGTCACAAGGGAGAGATCTGTGTCAACGTGCTGAAGAGAGACTGGAGAGCGGAGCTTGGCCTCAGACATGTTTTGCTTGTAAGGGGCATGTAATAATCTCTATAGGTGCACCTCAATAGTCTAAAATGGCTTCCGCGCCATGCCACATTCACTTCATTTGTTTCATTGTTGTCGAATAGATTTTTAGTGTAGTCATCTCTGCTTAGTCTAATCAAAGGCTAGAAAGCAATACCCATTTAACTCACTACCCCCCCCCCCCTCCTTTCTGTCTCTCCCCTCAGACCATCAAGTGCCTTTTGATTCATCCAAACCCTGAGTCTGCTCTGAATGAGGAAGCTGGGCGTCTGCTCTTGGAGGACTATGCTGAGTATGCTTCCCGTGCTCGCCTTCTCACAGAGATCCACGCCATGGGAGGGCACGGGGGGACCTCGGGGGGACCCCAGGACCCAGCTGATGGCCCCCAGCCTAAAAAACATGCGGGAGACCCCACCAAGAGGGCAATGGGGCCTGGGGTGGCCCCTTCTGCAGCACTGGGTAATGGAGCCAACGCAAGCAGTAGCACCACAACCAGCAGCAGTAGTAGTAGCAATAGTAATGTCGTAGGGAAAAAGAAAACCGATAAAAAGCGTGCATTGAGGCGACTCTAATGCTTTAGGTGAATTCTCAGTGTGCGTGTGTGCGTGTGTGTGTGTAAATATAAATATTGAAGTGAGCAGAATATGTTTTTGTTCCCTCTGTCCCCGACTGTACTGTCCATTTTGTACTCATTGCATCTTATATCCCTGTCCTTTCTATCACTTATTACCCACCAGTCCTCTGTTAGTTCTCTCCATTAACCCTTACTGTCATGATCTATTGCATTCCATACACAGCACTATTGAATGTGTGTGTGAGATTGCAAACAGATACAGAAGTGACCCTGTTCCAGACAGTAATGGTTTAATTCTGGTTACCAGTGTGTATTTCCTTATCCCAGAAAATTACTCTTTCTATCCCTCCTTCATAACATGGCTTCTGTTGCTGAGATGGTACTGTGTACTGCCCAGCCGGCCTCCTGCAAGGATGTTTTGTCACGTTGTGATTTGAGTTACCTCAAGCTAAATCAGTTTGTCATACATGGATAGCAGTAGAGGACTTGTTTGGAGATAAAGCAACTGTTCTATACTGGTCTATATATGTGTCAGACATAAGATATGATCATTGGGTTATGTGAGGAAGCAACCTGCAAAACTAGCTATTTTCTGATGAATGTTAGTTAAGTGACTGAAATGAGAGGAACTCAGTTGGGGGTAAACTTTGCTCTGAATATTGATTTTTGAACATGTCTGTCACTTTTTCTTTCTTTTTTTTAATGTCTCTTCCTTCCCTATGTGACTGTTTTTCCAATTTTTTTTTCTTTTTTTCCTCTCAATAGTCCAGTATTTTCAAGAGTGGTTTTAAAGTGACAGGCTTATATTCAGCTGTCTTGGTGTGTTTATGGGGTAATAGATATTTGACTGTTGGGGAATAGGCTCAGGTGCAGGATTGTGCATACAGTTTAAAGAGCGTTCTATCTATTCTGGCATAGGTCACAATATGTCCATTCTGCTCTGGTAAATATGGTGTTTAGGATTTATTTGCCACTTTCTACCCTTCATGAACACCTTATTGTTTGCCTTTTTGTCATTTAGATAATGTGATTGAAATACCTCTTGACCAACCAGGCCATTATTGTAAATTAATTAAAAAGGTGAAATAAAAACACCTCCCTCCCCACACACGCATGTATGCACTGTCCTGCTCCTTGTCTGTCCCTTAGGCCATATTATGAAAAACAATGTTTTTCTCAATAGGGAAGCATCCATAGATTTGTTAGAAATTCTCACCACTTGATTCACTGCCTTGGCTTGGTTTCCTGGGTAGGTTTTCTTCTTCAGTTGTAAATGCATGTTGGGGCCTACATTTCCCAGGGAAACACTCTCAAGTATTGTCTTTAACTTGAGTGGAAAAGGTGCCTGGGAAACTAAGTCTTTGTGCAAACTTACGGGTGGGTATTTTTGTGTCCATTTAAGTTATTTGAATTAATAAAAGATAAGAAATATTTGAAGAAAAAGTGGAAAATAAACCATGTCTCATGTTCTTCTTTTACTGTAAGATGTGAATGAGTGGATTGGCTGGATGAGTAGGGTTCCTGACTAATAAAAGTGCTATCAAAGTCTAGTTTTTATATATATTTGAATATGAAGACATGTCATAGTCATACACTACATTGTCATAGGCTTTCACACTATGTAGGAAAGGAATCGTCAAAAGATGCAAGGCGTCTGAGACGTGGGTTGCGTCCCAATAGGCTTTCCTCTATTCCTTTCATTTCTTCCTTCTCAAAACACATTAGAGGAGAATATCTAAGGGGACAAACCTTGGATCTCTTCCAATCCGAGGAGGAAGCAATGAGAGAGTATTAGAGCAATGGAGGAGAGACTATAGGGAGGCACACATGGCCTCTAAATAGTCTACAGAGGCCTCCTCTCCATCAGCAATGACCTGAAAACTGGATAGGTGAAGAGACTTTGCATACAATTCTCCACCCTTTTTTCTGAAGTGTGGATTTGTGTATTGACTCCCCCACATGGATTTAAATGGAATGGATGTGTAAGATGGTGAAAGCCCATGCTTACTGCAATCCTATGTCTGCCATGTGGGAGAGTATACACTTTAGGAAAAGGGTAGAGAATTAAGATGCAGAAAATATAATCAGTTCAGTTCAGTTTACTTTTTTGTCCCAGATGGGAAACTTGGCTCACAGTTAGGAGTCACTATTAAAAACATGATATACAAATACAATATACTACTATGCAGAACAGAACAATCATGGAGGACATCAATGATGTAGAGTGCAAGTTTACATGTGCAAATTAAGCAAGTTTATTGCAATAGGAATTAAAGACTCTTTAATCTTATTGCACCCGGGGTACTCTGAATCTACGGCCTGAGGCTTAAAATTCAGAGTGAAGAGGGTGGCGTTTACTGTCCAACACAGACCTTACGGAGAACATGCTGGTCAAAGATGACAGTGAGTGGGGTCTGTTGAGCACCTATAACTTTGCCAGTCATCTTGACAATAGAGCTCAGGCGGTTCTTATTCCTGATCTTAAGGTTACAGTACCAAGCAATCATGGAGAAGGTAAGAACAGATTAAATAAAAGACTTAAAAACAGCGACATCACTGTCCTATTTACATTAAACCATTTAGCTTTCAAAGGAAATACAGACATTGCTGACCCTTAATACAGATACGTCAGTGTTGGCATCAAAGTTCAATTTGTCATCAATTATTGTCCCAAGGTATTTATATTGATCGATAAATTAAATACCAAGCCAATTGATGAAGGTCTGAGATGGCGGGAGTAGTTGTCTCCTAAAATCAATAGCCATATCTTTGGTCTTAGTTACATTTAGTTGGAGGAAAGAATCATCACACCATTTAACAAACTCCTCCACCACAGGCCCATGCTCAATTTCGATTTTGCCTTCACCTGTCCAGTTCATTTCATGCAAAGAGACAAAGGAAGCCAAGCTGTATTGAGATACACCCGTAAACCCATGAGCTCTGTACACACCTGCGTTGCCGACTGAAATGTGCACCCAGCAGGATGTTATTTGACGTCCCTAATGAATGGCTCTGGCCTCACATTGCAGGCATGCAGAGCAGCCACCCACCTGTGTGGAAATAGAAGCCTGCTTTGCAGGTAATTATCAGGGCCTCAGACACCTGGGGTTTGGATTAACGGTGGCACCTCCATGAAACCCTCAATGTTTCCTGGTGAAATGTCACCTCCTTCTTGTCAGGCACCCACCTAGCTTACTTAATCGATTGTATTGATGGTCAGCCGTTTATTTCAGGATTTTGCACATCAGGAGTGATTTGTGGTGAAAGATTTCAGAAGGTTCAGACAGAGATATTGTGTCCTGTGAATGTGTCAGCTTTATGGCCTGTTTTTCTACACTTTTATGTTTTATATCATAGGTCCAAGGACAGCAGGCATCATTTTAATTTGTAATGCACAAATTAGAATGTTCTTGTATTTTCAGTCAACAACTGTTAATATGTAGGCTAGGCCTATAACAATCCTTTGGAAAAGGGGTGGTAATGAGAGAACCCACATAGGCCTAACATGGTTCTGTTGGACAGCACTGCATGGAAAAAATGGCAAACTTTACCTCTCAAAACAAATCAGTGTCTCGCATTTAGTATTTCTCGTCATGGTTGATTGGCAGATTCACTCACACTCAGTGTTCCTCTGGCTATTGCGCCATGTCCTCTCCCCCACCCCGTTTTCAGTGCTTTCATAATTGCCACCAACATAATGACACAGTTGCTGTGGCAACCGTTGGTTCTTCTCTCTCTCTCTCTCTCTCTCTCTCTCTCTCTCTCTCTCTCTCTCCCCCCCCAACCCTCTCTCTCCTCTGAATTCCCACATCCACGAAAAAGATAAGATGAGAAGCATAATAGAAACATTAAATATATTTAAAGGCTGTGATTTGATTTCCTTGTCATCTCTACTGATGATCATAGGTCTAAAGAAAGTCCTGGTTGATGTTATGCAAAGCATTTTTATATATAGGTTCTAGCCATTTATATTTTTCTTCTGGCACCTGTGCAGTTGCAGCATCGTTGATAGTAATAAGTAATGTTTATTGTATAGGCTATTTTGTGATATTGGAACCAATCGCTGGACCATAATTACTTCCTCAAGCCAATTAGAGTTGATCATGTTATGGGTTGGTATTCACCATAGGAAAACGCTGGATTAAACTCTCATCAGCACCAGTTTCAGAGACCAATGAGCGCGCGTCTGTGCTTGGCGGACCTTTGTGAAACCAGTCGCTCAATTGTGTGTGATCGGGATCGGAATATTTGAAGGGGCTCACACAGCGATATGGATTAATGGCAACGCCGGGTTGTATAGGGAAAATGTGTAGTTTAATTGAGGAAAATGAACAATATGTCATTTTGACGCTATGATGTGGTTTGTCGCTCTAGGTTATTGCATTTTGTAGGTTAAACGTGCCATATCTTGTAGGCATATTTTGTACATAAGACATTTCGTTGTGCAACACATGGAATTTATGCACAAACATTAGTTACAAAAAATGTTTTCACTTGAAAAAGTCGGACAATTGTGAAAGATTCCACTTTCAAAGCTGGCATTGCAGAGTTAAGTAAAACATTTTTTTTTCATACAAGAAAAGGAATTGGGGAAATAAAGGAAATAGCGCAGATATCTTTATTGTCGACGGATACAGTCTACTGTAAGATACGTAACATGGGAGAACAGACATGAATCGATCACTCTTTTTTACTCTTAACCACGAGTTTGTCTGCTGTAAATTGAGGAGTGTTTGTCAGAACAGTTTTTCTTCAACAGTTTATAATCCTCCGGCAGTCGTAATTGTCAATTATCAACGACGTATCGTCCGTAAATCACTGAGATACAGTGCGCACGCTCTCCTTGACTGTTCTCCAGCATCAACTCTAAAAGCAACGCGCAGGTAAGGCAGTAAATTCACCTTTTAATGCTGCAACATCATTAAACAATTGCTCAATAATAGTTTTCCATTATGTTAATATTTCTCGTTACCTATGATACACATCTACATTTATATCGATATGGATGAATACGAAATCAACAAAACAATTTGATAAAAGGTGCGCCACAGATATTATCGTTAACTCATCAAACACACCCTTATGAAAAGGATCTGACACACACACTGACACAGTTTTACACATTGGTAGGTTACGTTAGTTATAGGAATATATGATGAGTGAGACATTGACTACACACACCGACGCAGCCAGTCAGTGCACACACTCCGGTGCCGATACACCCACACACTCTTAATGATACATGCAAGTCATACCCGTAACCCACATAATGTAGGCTATGATGGCAGTGTTTGAGTTACAAGTTGTTAAAACATATAGGTATGTATGCATGTACATCACATACTGCGAACAGTCAGAGCAGGATACACAGGTTTGTTGCGCAGTTCTGAAACACTGTCTTTCTCTGCTGGCCTTTGATAATAGCTGTTTTGTTTGCTCATTAGTAATTTATAGTGTTTCCTTATGAAGTAGGCTATGGGGAATGTTGTTCAAATGCATTTTAGTCATTTTGCATTTTGGTCTCCAAATGGGGGTGCACACCCCTATTTCTATACAACAACTGGGTAAATAGTTTATAGGCCTAACCCCCTGCTTAGGTTGATATACTCAGTAAGTGTCATATAGGCCTAATAGACACATTCTGCACTGGGATATTCATGTTATTACAACATCATAACACCATCCATCAACTGACACAAAAAAACATGTTTGATTCTGTCTCTCTGGCCCAATGGCATATTCTGATCTGGTGTGTTCAGAAATGGTATATAAGTTAAGCGGCATGTCACGCCTTCAGTGGTCATGTAACTCATGGACGCATCAACATGATCTGCACAATACTGAGTGTTTTTCCCTTCACCTTTCGTTCCCATTCATTCTCTCCCTCCCTCCCTCCCTCACTCCCTCCCTCCCTCCCTCCCTCCCTCCCTCCCTCCCTCCCTCCTTCCCCTTAGCACACAGCATTG
>NC_139664.1:8479339-8521839 GCF_951799395.1 Argentina silus | reverse complement strand
CTACCCCCCCCCCCCCTCCCCCCACCCCCCCATCCGTGCCTACATGCTCGGCGACAGATAGGGACATTTTTGATAATTATATGTAATTATAATTCGTGTGGGAGACAGGGCTGCCTCTGTCTATTATCACTGATAACCTCAAACACAATAACTTCACACATTTACATATTTTTATCCAAAAATGCTCTTCTTTCAGCTTCAGCACCGGTTCAGGAATAATTTCAGTTATTGAGGGAAGTGGCACATGGAGCAGCAATGTGCTATTCACTTCTCTCTCATCAGAATGTGACACAATTGAATTGCCGTCTATTAAATAAAACAAGATTAGTCGCACCGTTTTATATTTACCCCTCATTTGCAGTATTCATCGTACTCACTCTGTCCTTAACGTAGGCTGCTGTACCAATCAGTAGTACAGTAAGTGCCAGGCATGTGCCTATGCATATTATATTAGACTATCAAATATTTAGGTAAATAAGTGGCGAATGCATAGATGTAGTGCCCAGTGCTGTTTAAAAGTGTGGCAGAGTGATGTCCTGCTTCAGAATAACACACTAAGGTTAACAAAACATTGTTGCAAATCAGTCCTCTCAACCGTCAACCTTTCTCTTACTGAAATTTGTTTACAAAGCATAAAAGCACAGTATCATGAAGATGATTTAGAAATAAATGAATATAGCTGTTGTTACTTTTTCAGAAAGAAGTAGCCTACAGGTTATACCTTTGAATGTATTCAGTGCCGAATTGGAATAGTCAAAACATTAATGAAGAGAAAAGAAGGAGGGAAACAATTTAGTGTTTACATCCTAGGGACAATGTTTACAGAGAACTCTTGCCCTTAACAGTATAGTTGTAATTTTCTGACAAAACTATTTTAAGTGCCATAACTGAAAGTAAATGTATAGGTGTGTCATATTGCACTGTGGCAGCTTACAGGACTTCTTGTCATTAGCCACTTCAGCGTTCAAAGCCTGCACAGCAATTCTACAAAGACAGAGCACAACATGATCTGAAAAACATAATGTTGAAGGTCAAATCCCTCTGAGCTTCACAGCTTTCACCTCTTGGAGGAGATTTAAATGATCTTTGTATGTTTGTGAAAGTTCCAATTAACCTCAAGCTACATTTACATAATTGTATAGCTACAACTTGCACATTATTGTTCAAGGAGGAAGTGAAAAGAGACAATAATGGTTTGAGGCAAAAGTCTGAAGATCTTCCTTATACATTGTGGCTTGTAAATCAGCAACCTTTTGAGATGAAATGATTGCATGTATTCAAAGTCTTTTCTAATATTCACCAATGTAAAACTATGTAAATACCTCTGTCACCCATGGTTGACACTTATAACTTCATATTAGTGGAGTTAGCCCTTTTCTCTTTTATTGTCTTTTTACCGTCGTACTTTATAAATATTCTATATCTTAAAGAGTATCTATTATTCAGCTATACGTTCACTACACACACATTCATTATTGAATTAGGGTATTTTTAAACTATGAATACCAAACTTCTTCTTCCTGCTAACATTTTAGTAGGTTAATTTCGAAAAGTGGATACAGAATTGTAACCGCGTTGAGTCAACGACAGAAAATAGAGCTCTTAGTCATGTAAAGATGACGCCCACCACCAATCTCAGAGTCCTCGCCGTCTCCCTTCTCTCTCTCCTTGCTGCCCCACTTATCAATGCTGAGGAGAGCTCTCCCCCTCCCCCTCCCCTTCCCCTACGCACCGAACCCCTCCAGGGGGGGTCCACTAACCAGCCTCAGACCACCCCCAGCCCCCCTCTCCTCCTCCTGGCCATCCATGCTAACCTGCGGCCCGCTGCACTCCGGGGCCGGCCTAAAACCCCAAAGAACCTTCCAGAAACCCCAGATGAAGTTCTGGAGACCCCTCCCAGACCCCTGACCCAGGTCATGTTCCCCAAAAACGTGACGGCGACAGGAGCTCTTGCGCCCCCCTGGGGCGCGGCCCAGGTGGCGCCTCCTCCCAGGCGTCTGGTGAACGTGGACGTGTGTCGCGGTTACTATGACGTCATGGGCCAGTTAGACAACACCTTCAACTGCTCCAAGGACAGCTTCATCTACTGCTGCGGAACCTGTCACTACCGCTTCTGCTGTCCCGACCCAAACCGGCGCCTGGAGCAGAACAGCTGTACTAACTACGAATCCCCGGACTGGGCCAAGAGCCCGCCACCGGCCTCCGTGTCCCTGGACGACGACTCTGACTCTGACCTTGACCTGGACCCTCTGAAGCTGCAAAGCCACAACACAGGGTTTGTGATTGGGGGCGTGGTGGTATTCATGGTGGCTGTTGCCATAGGGATCAAGGTGGTGTTCAACAAGGTGTCACAGGAGGCCAACCACAGAGAGCTCAATATGCCCAGGTGAGAGGAGAGGAGTCAATGGATGAATTAATGTATCAGTCCGTCAGTCAGTCACTCATATTTAAAGAGAAATATCTACAGATAATTGATATGAATTAATATGGATATTGTCTCAGTTGGGGAAAAAATATAACCAAGATATGTTTCATCCTGTCTTTTCTCTGTGTTGTCATTTCCTCAGAGCTCTGGTGGACATGCTGCGTCACCAGTCCAGTCCTGTACAGCAGGATGAGAGGAACAACAGTGTGGCTCTGGGTTCAGGGGATGGACAGGGGACACTGGGGAGACCTCCCAAAAACATCTACGCCCCTGGCCTGCCTAGCAAGGACAACAGACGTGAGTGACAAGGGGAGTTATTGTTCAGAAGGAAGGAATGGAGGGGCAATCTGTAGAAAAAGGAAAATGAGCATTCTTTACATTGGATAAGATGGATCGTATAGAACAGTTCCATTTCAAAATGTTTTCCTGTTCTGAACACAACCTAGAAGGGTCAAAGGGATAGAGAGGGAGAGTCATGCATGTACAGGGGTGCGTCCCTTGATCTTAACATGGTTAATATGCCATGAAGCTGGAAATTGCCTGATAACATCCATAGATTAATACATGCACGCTGGCTCCACATCCTGTAAAGGACACACACACACACACACACACACACACACACACACACACACACACACACACACACTATACACTCTACATAATGTTGGTCCACAGCTGATGACTTTGTTTGGTTTTTCAGTGGGGAATTTGCAGCACAATTTCATCCACTCATCAGGTACCAGCCCTAAACACACAGCTACTATCGGTAAGACAACTGGTGTGGTGAATCTCTGTTTTATGTAAACTAACTTTAGGCATGCAAGTGGGTTTATCCAATGGAAATATAAGATCATGATTCTTTCATCGAAAACAACAAATACCATCGGGTAATGTAACTTGGCCTACTTTGAGTAACTCTAGTCAAAGCTGTCTATGACTAGAAGCTGTCTAAGAAATTTCATGAAATGCTGTCAGACAAGATTGTTGTGGACTGTTGTGGTTTATGCGTGATGCTACCTGTCCATTCCTCCCCTCACTTTGTAATATGCAAGAGGAAATTCCACTCTACATACTGTATGCCTTTTCCTCTCTCCCCCTAAAGAGCGCACCCCGCGTATGAACAATGCTCAGCTGGCGGCTGGAGGCACTCTCCTCTCCAGCAAACACAACAACACTAAATCCCAGCCTGCCTTCCACCACTCCCTCCACAACCTGGCCCAGCTGCCCCCCTCCTACGAGAGCGCCACCAAGCCTGAGCTCAACAGATACTCCTCACTCAAGCGCCTTGGTTAGTACCTACACTAATTCTCTCATGAGAATTAACTGGGACAGAACTCTCCAAAAGGTAGATTTGAATTATGTATATCTACCTTTTGAAAAGTGCTCTCCTATCTAATTTATCATGGATAATAATTGCACAGATTCAGCATCCCACATTAAAGAAGGATAGCTAAGAACTTTGTGCGCTAGCATTGCTATTTTCTGAACCAAAACATCTTTTTCTGTTTTACTCGGTATGTGACGGCTGCATTTGACCACTCCTCTTATTATTCTAGAAAAGGGTCTTGATGAGTATTCATCTGGCTACTGCACCGCCAAGCGCCGGCCCCACACAGCCCAGCCTGCCCTCCAGACCTCCCAGCACCACCTCCACTGGGGTGACGACTACACTATCGGCGGCAGGGGTACCCTCCCCAGGCACGCAGTCCGACCTTGGATCCAGCCCACTGGCATGCCCACCTCCCCCACCCCCAACCCCTACCCCCTGGACCCCCCAGAGCCTCAGTACAATGCCAACTACGACACCCTCTCCAAGCCCCCCCGGAAGGTCAAGTCCCAGGACCAGCTCCTGAACATGGGGGATGTCCCCGGGAACACAGGCACTCTCTCCAGGCTCTCCAAGAACCAACAGCACCAGTACTACAAAGCCATGGCTGCTGCCACCAAGAGTTCCAACACCCAGACCCTGACCCGCAAGCCCCAGGAGAGGCTGCTCATGTCCCCAGACCATCTGGATCAGAGAATGGGCGGGGGCGCGGGGATGGGAGTGGTGGATCCATATGCCCATGGAGGAGGAGTAGGAGGCATGGTCCCTACCCTGCCCCGTCCCACCTCACAGCAGAAGGCACAGTCCCAGCAGAATGTGTGTGCCACCCCCTCTCTTGACCGCCACCACATGATCAAGATGAACTCTCACCCCACCTCTGGGAGGGAACAGGAGAGGAGCTCAGCCATGACGGGGCATATGAGCGGGGGCATGGGCTGGGGTGGGGAGATGCCTGGGGCAGGGGTAGTCATGGGAACAGGGACGCTAGGGGGCCACAGAGACAGGAGAATGGCTTTTGCAGCGAAGAGGCAGAACACTATCGAGCAGTTACACTTTATACCTGGAGGGGGCGGTGCACCTGTGGGAGGAGGTGGGGGAGGCAGTCAGGGGATCAGGACAGGGAGTAAGAATGAGGTCACGGTGTGAGAGGTACTTGAAGTGGAATTTGCCTCTAACCACAGATCTAGAAACATATAACCCTACCCCAAAAACCTACCCTTAACCATTGGGGGATGAAAAAATATCTGGTCTTTATATGTGGTTATGGGCAACTTCTACCTGGCTCTGGGGAAGAGGAGGGATTTAGACTTGAGTGTTCAGGGAGAGAGTGGACCTATAAGCCTACAGGAATGAGAAAGTGTTTTTACTAAACTGTAAATATGGTTAGAGCGATAATGGACATGGTTAAAGATCAAGCCGCAAACTTCAGTTTGCTGATGAGAGTGGTTAAAGGTATGGAGTTTTCCTGCCATTTTTATATACGTATGTGATATATCAGCCATATTTCGTATCAGAATTTGCCATATTGCCATATACACTGGTGCCATGATGTTTAACTGAGGAAAAAAAACATAGGGGAAATTAGATGGGACCAAGGGAAGAAACTGATTTTGTTCATATCCTTGTGTTTTTTATTAGCCTGAATGTTTTAAAGAATAAACAAACTTTGGAGCCATATTAGAGAGGGACCAAGATAATATACCTAAAATGAAAGAGAGGGAAGAGTGATAGGTCGTGTCGTGCCATTAAAAAACAAGACCTGCTGTGGAATGTTTGTATCAAAGGATGCTATTTTTCCTATGAAGCATATTTGACCTATTACATTCTGAATTCTCAAGCTGCTAAATTTTTGCCAATTACAACTTACACAGTAGAGACATGTCTCACAACACAATGAACCAGCTGAGGTGGAATGGAGTCAGCCTGATAAGGGGTTTTATAATATAACACAGGGAGAAGAGTGACATATGGGTGGCAACACTTTGAAGGTTATATGGTAACGATTTGGGGAGGGTAAGCTGATCCTAGATTTGTGCAGAGGGGCAACTTCTGCCCGGAGCTCCCCTGTCCCAACACTACATCAGGACTTTATTATGAAAGTGATGATGGGACAACAAAAAATGATTGAGCAATGAATAATTTTGTTTTAAATAAAACAATTTTGAGTTGGTCAGGGGATCGACACAGCACAAAGATATGTTTTTAGCCAACCAATAGTGTGACTACTGCAAGCACAGGAAGTAGTTGTTTTTTTCATAGAGCACAAATGAATAGAATATGATGCAGGGGTTGCACTGACACAACTGTCCTTCAAAGCCATGTATGGAGATACAAAGACAATACCACAGAGGAAGCTCGTCTGACAATCACCATTTTGTTATATTCCACAGAAGACAAACGATACAAGCCAATGACATTTTCTATAGACACCACAAATTATTGGCTTCTGAAGTCCTGAGCAAGCCAAAGTGTGTGTGTCCAGGGATTTAACTGTACCAAGGCAGTGGCCTACTTCATAGGATGACTCTAATGATAGAGCCATCAGAGGTGGTGGTAAGAAGAGACTATGACTAGGATGCCCTTCCCTCTTCAGAAGAGGACCTTGCTCTATCATAGTAACACACTTTCAGCCATTCTCTGACTATGGGTAAACATGTCATCATCAATAATAACGCTTAACAATACTAAGGGCTATCCTATCCTACATGTAATATCTGTGGTCCATATAATATGGTTAATATATTACGCTATCTCTTGATTTTTGTGTTGATATTGTCACTGACGTGTGAGTACTAATGTGCTGTAGATACCTGGCGTTTAACTTGTGAAAAACCAACAGCAGTTTCAGCACAGTTCAAAACAGAGAGAAACACTGAGACAAAACTCCTTTGCACAAAGCTATCCCCTGATATTTGCACCAGATACAGACAAACATACTCTGTATCATGTCTTCAAGGTTTACATTCTGCAAAAAAGGACACTCACTGGTGATGTTCGAGGCCGTGTGATTCTGAGACTTTTGAGAGAGACTTGTATTTGATCGAGTCATGCAGTATATTGCTTTCAAATGGATGGAGGAGACATCTGACATAATTCAGACTCATGCAGTGCTGGGTTTTGGTTCAGTCAACTCTGAGAGCTTAGAGAGATGATGGCCATGTTGATAAATACAGATTTTCTTTTGACAATCTTCCTATACACAATGCTAAGTCTGTGTTGGTTATTGTCATGATTATGACAAGTGTTATTATTAATAATTATTATAATTGTTGTTGTTATTATTAATAATTATCTTATAGTTATGATGTTGATGTTCTTTTTCTTGGTGGGATTTTAAGTGTTAACTTGTCTTTAGATACCTAACTTTCTCATTACTTTTTTGTTTTGTTACATCTGAACACAAAATATGGGTTCAAACACAGTCTAAATCTTGATGCATGCCAACTTCATGTCATGGGAAGGCATTGAGAATATACCTAATACAAGATTTCTGATATGAGACAATGGCCCAATTCCAATCCTATCTCTAGTGCCTACCCTTAGGCTTAATGTCCCCATGATGATCTGAAATGATTGCATATTCTGATTGCATATTCTCAGTTATGTATAGTAGTAATTCCTCCTGGCATGTTGGGTACATCTCTTCCATTCTAAACTACCAGTTAAGACTCCCAGAGTGTAAATAAGTGCATAAGGATAGAGGCGAGGAAGAGATATTTTTGGGACTGGGCCAAAATTAAGACGTTTATGTGTTAATGCCAACAAGAGATATTTCGATCATCTTGGATGCCACTGCCTGACCCAATAACATCAAAAGGGGTAAACACATGATGTCGTGTGTGTGTGTGTGTGTGTGTGTGTGTGTGTGAATATGAATGTCTTCAACACACATATAGGTAAATGAGGGTATAACTAACTACCTGAATGTTTTGAGTCACAGTGTCTTTTTTCAGGGAATTTGGACAGCTGACCTAGTTTAAGATTTGTATTCAAGTCACAAAAAGTCTGTAGCAATGTCTGTATATCTCCACAAGCCATAACCATTAAAACAGTAATTACACTCTGCCATTATTTTATATATGGTAAACCTGATTTGTGTAGGTATTGTATTTTGTATAGCTAGTACAATCAGAATATTTAATGGGTTGTGGCTCTCTTCTATAACACTTCTATAATTTGAGGCTTCAACAAATTACATTTGAGTAAGCCTATTTAATGGAATATATAGTGCCAGATTCATATAACGTAGTTCTATAATTGATATGCTAGCCTATTATGCGGCAACAGGGATATATTTTATCACAGTAATGACAAATAACACGTAATACATTAGTAAATTAAATTGAGGTAAATGATATGGTGTACACATTTTAATATTATCAGTATCATGAATTCATTTAGATAGACTAACATTTGTATGGAATGGTCTTATATTTACAACAGTGAAATTCATGAATTTGTTTTCATGGCTGTTATTAAATTTCATATCGGCCTCCTATTTCTCCAATGCATTTGAATCCCCTTGGATATACAGCAGTGAACAAACACAGCATTTGTAAAATAAAGTTGGTGGAAAATTTGTCTGACTATGTCCTTACTTTCATCCTACAGTAAGTAACTGTAATTTATGGCTTGCAGGCCCGCTGAATGGATCAATTAATGGATCATTGACTTGTTGACAGGTAAGCTTTATCAATCAATCAATCAATCAATCAATCAAACTTCATGTGTATAGCACATTTCATACACAAATGGAACAATGCACTTTACAGGAAGAATAAATAAAAACACAAGATGATAAAACAAAGGAGGATAATAAAAGTATTACATTAATTAAAACAGTAAAAAACAACAACTCAAAGACTAAAATCACCCTAAGTAAAAGCAAGGCTTATAGGTGGCTTTATAATAAAAGACCAGTGCCAGAGTACCCGAGGAATCTGAATGATCTGACATACACTTTTAGAAAAAATGGTTCCAAAATTCGGCTGTCCCTGACACCGTGTGGAAGAACTATATTTGGGTCCATGTAGAACGCACAGGGTTCAGTAACCAAACGGTTGTAAATGGAAATACGGGAAACCCGTTATTTAAAGCTGAATAACGATTTGGTTCTCGATAGAACCTTTTTTTCCTAGGAATGTAGGCTAAATCCAAATTCAAATGAAGTTGCAGACATATTCAACAATTAGTCTACTTCAACAACTTGCGTTAAGTATATGAAATGTTATGACATCCAAAACACATAGAAAATAAAACGCACGTCACCTAGAACATTGCATGCTCATTGCTTGCTTTTTGACACAATTTTTTAGATTAGGTTATGGGAATGAGATACAATCTCATACATCGCCATAGCAAACACACGGCAGCCATTTTAATGTATCTGGTTGGAGGCTGCTATGCCAGCTGCAGCATGTAGCCAGTAAAATGGCTTCAACCTCCCGTAGAGTCGGAAACAATTTCTGATAAATGTGTATCATTTAGCTGACATTCGGGTGCATATAAGGTTGGCGACTAAGAAGATGCATGTTGCATTAGATGTACCAAATGGAAATTAAAGCAGTTCATTACAACGTTAGCTAACTAGCTAGCTTTGCAAGCTAACCAAAACAACAACTGAACCGCAGGTTATTCCACCCGGAAACATTTCACGGGCCGGAAAGGACCGTTGTTAAGTGAGCACACGTCACTCACTTTTACCCAAAAAAATATCACGGACCGTCCAAAACATTTTAGCCGACTAAAACATCACCAACTCATCAGTGCCAATGGGGATTGATTCTGCCAAATGGCAAGGAAACAGTTGCAGCCTCAAATACTGATTATTTCGAGCGAAAAGAGGCGAGCATTCACCTAGCTCAGCATCAGTGAAAATGGCTATGGCTAACGAGTCGAAAACAGCACGCAGAAATGGAGAGTTAAGCGAATGGTAGCTAGATGGTAGGAAGGCGTGACAGGCCTCATCTATCTGACTGTGGTCTCGAACAGGATGTGTAGGTAAAAATGAATTTTCCGAATTCATTTTACGCAGATGCATGCTCAGTATGTTAAATGCATACCATTTCAAGTATAGTAGTGCATGTTAACTTATGCATGTTTTTTTGATTGCGTGCGTAAACCTGCACGCTGCGAAACTGGGTAAATAGTCAGAAAGAATGTGATGCCTAAAAAGGTGTCAGTTTTACACGCAAGCGTGTCTAAATTCCCAGCTGTTAAACACGGCTGTTACAGTATGTTGCCTCAAGTGAATAGTCCTGCTAAATGCTATTGTCCAGACATTGTTGTAGGTAAACATATTTGCAGTGACCGAAAACAGTTGAGTTGCTGATTCAGAATTTCTGTCCTCCACAGGATTGGCCATCTGCATTAATGTGAGAGGCAATCAAAAGATGCGATTGTGAAATAAAAATCATCTCCCTCCTCCGCTGTCGGGGGAACCACTCCCCCCGCAGCAAATATATTGTTTTGACTCATTGACATGTCAAAAGTCTAAGGTAAGATTTTTCATAACACGGTACTATGGCGACTGCTGGACGCCCAATGATAATTCATAATTTATCACATTTGTGGGGACTGCAGTCCTCATTTGACACGTAATTATAGTTCTGAAGTAGGATATTATTATTATTATTATTAATAATAATAATAATGTTATTAGTATTATTAATGTACTGAAGTAGGATAGTAATAATGACACTGTTATTATTATTAGCCTGTTATTATTAGTAATAAATGATGATCATGTGCTGATGATTTGGTTGTTAACAATCCCCCAAAAATGACCGACTGAATCTTGACCACCACTTTCACACATTGTGTTGATTGATTGATTGATTGAATCTGCAAATGTTAATGTATTCACTTTAAGGACATTTATAAGTGGATATAAAAAAAACAACTAATTCAGCAGATTAATTCAGCATTTGAAAATGTGATGTTGAGCATTCTCACCACTTAAAGTATTCCCTTTTATCTTGAGAAATTGCAAACATGTTCAGCGTAAGTCATAGATGGTTTTATTTTAAATAAAATACTTGATACTTGATTTAAAAAAAAAAAAAAAAAAAAAATGCTGCACAGTGCATACATTGTCTTTGTTGCAAAGCACTCCTTGAATAAGAAAAGAGGCACACTCAATGCCCTCTTCAATCAAACTTTTTTTGGATAAAACTCTAGCATGGAATACAGTTGTAATAATAACCAAGTAATTAACCTTTGTTATGATGTCTTTTAAATTACTTGTTTTTCAGACAGAGGAAGCCAACATCAGCACTTCTCAGAACAGGGGTGAAGAAATTGACTTGACTGAAGGAAAATATGATATGGATGTCAACACTGTGACTGATACAGACAACAAACAGCTGTCAACCGAACTGCTCCCCAATAAAGATTGTTCTGTGCCATTAAACACAACACAATTGCCCCAAAACAAACAGAATCAGCCAAAACAAGACATTTAATCCCATGATACAGTTACATACTGTTACAACAATTTATTTCAGAAAGACCTTTGATACGAATATGGCGCCCAGCTTTTAACATAATATCTAATAAGGATAAGTAGTATCCACATTGAAACGAACTTTAAGGTATTCATCCATCTCGCAGTGAAATATCCCCTCTTCTCTCCACACACTTTCCCAACACACTTGCTCCCTCTCCTCTTGGATGGAGAGTGGGGGCAGTGGACGATCAGGAGGAAGTAGCAGCAGCCGAAGCGCACGAACAGGGGGCAGCAGTGGTAGTGTTATCGGGCGGAGTTCGGGGTCAAGTCGAGGTGACTCAGGCAGTTCCAGGGGAAGTAGTAGCATCACAGGATCCCTCGGTAGAAGTTCATCCGTCAGCAGCGGTGGTGGGATCATTGTCGCCGCTCCTGGCGCTGGAGGTGTGGCCCCTGCACCCCCATGTGCCAGTGAGTGGGAGATGTTCCAATTTGGAAAATACAATTTGGACATTATAGAAATGTTAAGTGGACACCAGGCCCATCAGTTCAAAGGCCTTGGGTTAGAACGACAGCTACAGCATCAACAGCAAGTGCAGCTTCACCAGCACCAGCTTCAACAGCAGCAACAGCAACAGGCCGAGACCTCAGGAGCTCTCCTGTCTGGGCTAGGCCTGGGGCCCCTCCAAGGGTCCAGAAGCAACGCCTTTTCTGATTCTGCCTCCATTTTTGCTAAGATGAGCACCCCACCTCCCCCACCGCTACAGCAACAACCTTCCTCGTCCTCCCAAAGCTCACGCTCTAAGTCCAGCAAAATGAGTAGCAGCAGCAGCTCGAGTCATGTGTCAGGCTACCCACAATTCCTGCGCTCGTTCCACCCAAGCGAGGAGCAGTTACACCCAGGGGTGGGCCGCTTTGAGCACTTTGCTGGGGGTGGCGCTAGTGGTGGGAGTACTGGGGGGTTAGGAGGACTGGTAACATCTGGCCCCCCTCCACCACCCCCTCTGCATCCAGGCCTTTCTGTCCCACAAGCCTCACCTGGCCCTTCCTCCTCTACCCCCTCCCCCTCAAGCTCAGTTGCCAATAACCCCCCCATCAGCAGTGCAGTCACCTCTCTGGGGCACCAGCTGGTTGGGGCTCAGTCTGATGCACGAAGCCTTCACCAACAGTTCAGTTGCATGCTAGCTGCTAATCAGTACTTCCTGTCTGGGGTGCCTGCTAATGCTAGCTTAGAGCAGTTCCTAGTTCAGCAGGGATCCCATAACCACCTTGGGATAGGTTTAGGTCAGACAGGTGTGGAGACGAGCTCTGGCCTTGCTCCGCCTCCAGCTTTGCATTCCTCTCACTCGCATGGCCACTCCCAGCCACAGCAGCAACATCAGCAGCCTCCCCATCAGCAGCAGCTGCCACCCCATACCCTGTCCCACCCCCACTCTCACTCTCACCCTCACCACCCCCTTCATCCAGGTTCCCAACCCTCCTCTCTGGGTGGTTTCGACTTCCAGGGCATCCCAGTGCTCTCCTCCAATCAGCTAGCCTCTCTGATGCAACAGGAAGCAGGGTTGCCCCTCCCTCTGCCGCTTCATCTGTCCCTCTCCAAGGATGATGGGAAAGGGGACAGCAGTGGGGGTGGAACCAGTAGCAGTAGGAGGAAGAAAGCGATGGCTGGCTATCTGCCTCAGAGGAAATCTGATAGCAGCAGTAACAGCAGCAGCAGCCATGGCCACAGTAGTGGGAACCCCAATGCTAGCAGTAGTGCAGGGGGGCTTAGCCATGACCCGACCCCAGGACTGGTTGGGGGTGGAGTTGGTGGGGTTGGCATTACAGGCATGGGGGGGGACCCATCTTCCCTCCTCACCTCCTCCTCCTCATCTTCATCAGTTGTTTCATCCTCCTCATCCTCCGCCCCCTCTTCGACTGCAGCCTCAGTCTTGGTCACTAATGGCTCTCACCTCTCCAAATCTGATAACCTTGGCTCCATGCCACCTGCCCCCACACAGCCTGACGCAGAGCCCCTCTATCATTGTGGAGAGTGTGGCAAAACTTTCACTCACCTCTCCAGCCTTCGCAGGCATCTGCGTATGCATGAATCGACTGCAGCAGGCACTAGCAATAATGCTAACGCTACCCGAAACCCAACTCACATCCAAGCATCATCTGACCCAAGCCTCCCCCACTCCACCCAGGACCTGAACTCTAACCCACAGTCCTCCCAACAATCAACCAATACGGCCCAGGCCTCATCCTCCTGCCCCAGCCCTGACAAGATCTTCCATTGCTCCGACTGTGGCAAGGGCTTCAAGAAAAAGGGGCACCTGCTCCAACATGGCGTCATCCATTCTGAGGAGCGCCCTTATGGCTGCTCGACATGCTCCCGGGCCTTCAACCGCCGTGAGTCCCTCACACGCCATGAGAAGATACATGAGGAGAAGCCATTCCGATGCCCAGCCTGCGGTCGCTGCTTCCGTGAGAGCACTTCCCTGCTCAACCATGCTGCCTCCGGAACCTGCGGCAAGCCAGGTAGGGGGCCCAGACCACGGGGCAGCAAGACAGAAGCTGAGGGGGAGGGCAGAATGGGAGAAGGGGGTGGAGGAGGCAATGGAGGGGGTAGTGGAGGAGTGGGGGATTACCAGAGTGGTAGAGGGGTGATTTATGGTAAAACTGAGGAAGAGGGTGTGATTATTGGGGGTGAGGGAGACCAGAAGTTAGGGTGTGATGGTCTGTTTCAGTCAGGGAGGGGAGGGAATGCTAACAACAGGGACAGAGTTGATGGTAAATACCCCACTGACTACTCTCGGAATCGTTACACAGGCTACCATGATGACCATCGTTCTCAAGGTAACCCGTCCCCATGTTACTCTGGAGCCTCCCCCTGTGGGAGCGGGATGGCGGGACCAGCGCTGAGGAAGGCACCATTGGCCCCAACGCTGCACCCTCACCCTCAGAATCAAACTCAACAACATCACCATCAGCAGCAGCAGCAGCCCCACCTCCCCCTGTCCTCCCTCCTGGATGACTCGGAGGATGATGTCACCAGCTCTGTCAACAATGCCATCTCTGCCATTGCAGCAGCTGCCGCCAACTGCGATCTCAACACCAGTGGGAACAGAGGAGATGATAGGAGGGACATCATTGGGGGGCTGCTTGGGGGTCTTGGCTTAGGTCCCCTGGGCTCCCCCTCATCAACATCTGGCATGGATAAGAACTATAGAGGCGGGGGGAACCAGCAGGGTATGGGTGGTCATATGACCCATAACCACGGTAGTAATCCACAGAACCCAGCTGCAAAACCAAAACGTCCCCGCAAGCCCAGAGCAAAAAAAGAGCCCGGTGCTGGAGGACAGCCCCCCAAACGTAGACAGTACAACCCCAGAGCAACAGGGCCCAGTGGGATCCCACGGCCTTATCTGTGCAGTGTCTGTGGCCGAGGTTTCGCACGCCGTGAGACCCTACGCCGGCACGACCGCATCCACACTGGGGAGAAGCCCCACCACTGCAGTGTCTGTGGGAAGTATTTCCGAGAGGCCTTCCACCTCACCAAGCATCAGACCGTTCACTCTGGGCAGAAGAACTACAAGTGCAGCCTCTGTGACAAAGAGTTTGGCTACGCACAGAGCCTCAAGAGGCATGGGAAGCTCCACCAGAAAGGGGAGCTGGTGGAGGTGCCCACAACACCAGGTGGAGAAAACCTCAACAGCTTTAACACAAACCCTGGATGTGGCATGGGCCAAGACAGGAGCCAGAGCCAAGGAAACACCTCCTCCTATTACTCATATCCCCAAGATGTCAAGCCTCAAGGCTCCAACACCCAGCCCCCGCCCAGACTCTACACCTGTGCGATATGCTGGAAGTCTTTCCGCCATCACTTTCACCTGACTGCTCACCACCAGACGGTCCATGAGAGTGGAGGCGAGAAGCTGTTCTGCTGCGAGGTTTGTGGCAAGGCTTTCGCCTACTCCAACAGCCTCACCCGACACAGGCTGTCACAGCACGGGCTGACCCGCACTGGCCCTGCTAACACACAAGAGGGTGGCAGTGGGCCAGGGGGAAACAGTGGCGGTGCTGGTGTGAGTGGGTCTGCATCAGAGAGTGAAGCTGCCACCAACGCCCTGCTGCAGATGGCTCCTTCTGCTGAGGGCCATGGGGGGCAGCAGAGTCACAGTGTCGTTACCCACAGTCACCAACAGCCCCCACCTCAACCACCAGCTGGCTACCCCCCCCTTTTCTATGATGCTGCTGCGGCCCACTCCTCAGCCTCCAATGTCCCTCCCTACTCTCAGCCCCTGCCCCCAAACTCCACAATCATGCCCCCCCAGCACCAGCATTCTCCAGCCGGGGTGAAAGGGGAACATATTTATCCAGCGGGGTCCAGTAGTCATACACTTCACACCACAGCTCCATTCCAGCCACTTACGGAGCTGCCATCCACTGATCATCATCATCATCACCACCATCATCATCATCATCATCATCAATCACATCACCACCACCAATCACAGCCCCAGACGCAGCAGCACCGCCACCAGAGTATCCAATCACACGATGAGATGGGAAAGCCCAAGAAGAAAAAAAAAAAGTCTGAGGGGAGAGATGGGAGGGGGGAGAAGTGGGGGGAGTCCTCAGGCTTAGTCAGAGAGGATGGGAGAAAAGAGAAGAGAAGGAGATCTGCTTTACGGAGGCAGTTAAGGAAGAAAAAACCAGCCTCTCTCCTCCTGAAGATCAGACGAGGGGGGGAGGCGGGAGGGGGAGGATATGAGCTTGTCACCACTGGAGGGATGAAGATACAGATCATGTCATCTCTCAAAGTCCCAGTCAAACGTTTTGCCTGCCCGATCTGTCCCAATGCCATGTTTGCCCGCCAGGCTGGGCTGCTAGCCCACAGGGCAGCAAAACACCCACCAAGAGTCCTAACTGCTCAGGAGCGACTGAAGTGTGGAGTGTGTGGGAAGCAGTCTCGCAGGCTCCTGGCAGCCTTCAAACACCGGGCCTCTCATCGGGCTCGGGGGTCTTTCTCCTGCAGACGCTGTTCCGCTCGCTTTTGGAACGCCACACTCCTCCGCAGACACAAGGTGTCCTGCCGCCGCAGGGCTAAGGGACTGCCACGAGGGGGTGCTATCACCCTGAAGTCATCCAAGAGGGCAGGGGAAAGTAACAGTGAAGAGGGTCAGGGGGAGATGTCATCCATACAGGCAGTGTACAGATACTGAGCTTTCTGGCATCTAAAGTGGCATTTTAAAGGAAGATTTTATTGATAAGAAAGGGGAATGAGATTCTCAATTTGGTAAATAAGTAGAAGAGGGACTTCTAAAAATGTCAAACGCCTTTAGGAGACTTGTGGAATTGGCTTGGTGTCTGTCTGGACCTAAGCTACTTAACTCCTCACTGACTGTTAGAATGAGATAAAATGAGTGTTAACAACATGAACTACTGTAGATCAACCTCAAAGAATCACCCAGAACTCTTCCGAACTGTATGGGAGGACGTTTGAAAGACATGACTGTTTTCATAGGATCATTAACCCTTAAGTGCATTGACACTACGCTTGGCTGACACTGTGCAGTTATTAGACAAGTTTAAGTGATTTGACCTGCTAATGTATCTCTCTCCCCGGCCGCCTTACTAGCATCCCTGCAATACCCCTCGCTGTATGATAACTCTGTCTCTGCTGTGTACTGTCTTGTTGTTGTTCACTTAGACCCCTTTTGGGGATTTTTTTTTCAATGTAAAAAGTGCATTTAGTAGGAGTAGGGAGAGAGGGGCAAAGACTTTTGGTTGGTAGACAGTCAATTTGTCGGTGCATGTGTGTTCTTTGGTCAGTTTATTGCGGAGGTTGTGAATTCTCTGCTATGTGATGGTTTATTCAGTATATCCCAAAAATGACATGTCGTAAACTAAGGTTAACAAAGTCGTTAAAAATCCCCCTGTGATTCAATCACATCATGAAAAATAAATTAGAGAACATAGATAGATGGGAAGTTATATAGGGACTCAGTTCCTGCCAAAACTAATTAAGATATTAAAGCCTTGCTTATCATGTTCAGTTCATTTCATGTTTGAAAACATGTATAGCTTTTATACCAAGAGATTGAGATCAAGAAAGGTTGAATCAAGTGTACTTGTAACGTATATTATGTTAAATTTTAATCACTGTTGGTTTTTTTTTCTTGTTGTTTTTTTCACAAAGTCCTTTATTTAGCTCTTACTGTCTGTTACTACTTTATAATGGCTTCAGAAGCCGTCGTAGTAGCAAAAGGTTATTACATGTATTAATGTGTGTATAACTCAATCTGTCTACCTGCCAACCGCATATTTTACCCCTTCACTTTTCTGCTGAGTTGCAACCATGTTCATACCCCTGTCAAGCCTTTTTTTTTCTTCTACAGAAAAAACTAAAAATAATAGTTCTAAATGCATTTCTATCACTTTATTTACTTATAACAAAGATAGTTGTTGATTATACTTCAGCATTGAATAAAACTTAAGTGTTCTCATCTTTGTTTTTTCTCCATGTATCATTAAGACTAATATTAATACTCAGAACAGGATACTTCCTGTTAACTTTAATGTGAGTATAGAATATATGATAAAATGTTACCTTTACCAAAATCAGTATAACTGTTTACCGCTGGAAACAGTTATTTCATAGCTTTTGTGCTAGGCATAGTTCATAGGCTTTGTATGGATTTTGGGATGTAATGGATATACCAATAAATTTAAACTTAGCACAACTCTAGTTATCCAACTTATTGGCAGGTTACTCCAAGTTATTAGATATGTTGCACCAGAAATGCTTTCTCTGCTTTCTTTTGGCCACCTCACCAAATAAAGAATCAATGGATGTCTCTGGCCTGCAGTACTATTCCAAATCCACAAGATGGCAGTAGGTGACTCATTTCAGCTAACTGTAGCCGAGTCCTCTGGCCCTTGTGTGGTTGAGTGTGGCAGTCACATGGATTTTACACTGATAGGGGGTGGATTCAAGAGACAGAACGTGCTGTGTCCATGTCTGAGCCGTGTGTGCGCGCGTGCGTGTCAGTGTGTGTGTGTCAGTGTGTGTGCGCGTGCGTGTGAATGAGTGACAAAGCATGTGTGCATGTGATTGTGAGCCTACACTTGTGTTTGACACAAACCCAACAAATCTGAAACATGAATAACACATATACTGTAAAACATTACGGCTAGACAACTGTGCCCAACTACACCATTTATAAAATATGGAAATGATTTTATGATGGGACTGAATGATGTTTAGAGACAGCACTGTCATTCTAGTAGCAGCCATATGCCCAGAGTAGTGATGAGATTCACTTTCCAATCACCCCTCAATGTCCCAAAAAAAGAAGAAGTATATTTTAGATCTCTAAATAGCTGCTCATGGAATGCCCCATCTCTACATGCATTGAGAAACATGTTTTTCATATGGATTGTGGTTGAAGATGCTATATGTCATATTATTTGCTAGGAATCTAAATATTTGGACAAGTTATCACATAAACTAGAGGTTATAATAAAGCCATCCAGTATCATGTGTGACGATGACAAACACATCTGTGTCAAGACATATACAGCAACAGATCTGTATGATGTAGTCTCAATAGTCTTGCAATGTTTCTCAACCTGGAATGAAGGCACTCTTTTAAAGGTGGATCTGCAGTAGGCCTATATGTCTGTAATAAACACAGAGTTGACATGCTTATTATCTTCCAAGTCTACTTTAAAACAATTTAGGCTATATATTTTGCTGCGGGCCTATTTGCTGCAAAATGCAATATCTACATTATAAGCATGTATATTTTCCTCAGATCTGTTTTACATTTTCTCTCTATCTCCGACTTGCAAAAAAAGAAAACAATTTCCTGTGGCGCTTTGGATGTGGGTTGAAATACTGTACAGCAGACACCTCGCGCTGTTGTGTTTCGAATAGGTCTCACGCGGCCGTAGCATGGGGGAATCCGTGGGGCGGGGCGGGTGGCCTACTTTTGTCCAATAGATCTTACTTAGAGGCGGAGACAGATTTTTCTCCAGCCAATCGCACCAAGAGCGGCATGCATACGGGCTGCACCTCCGCGTGCCTGAAACATGTGCGCTCTGAAGAGCTATTCTGCTTTAGGAAGCAACGTGCTGCTGTACTTCTCTCGCCTGAAAAAAGACAGGCACTCACGTTTTTTGTGGATTACAGGCGAGCTGGGAAAACTACACTCGGTCATTGAATGCTTGGTCATTGAATGGTGCAATAATGTCTCCTAATAATCTAATAATAATATAAACCTTAATTTGCCAATAATATGCATTCCACTTCGGCTGTCTTCATTAGTTTATTCCTAGTCTCAGGTGCATGAAAGTTATAGTTACTTTGTTTATCATGAGGATGATGATGAACAGCAACTGATAGTTCATACACTATCCATATGTTTTGATCGGGCTGTCTTGAGCGCACAAACAACTTTGCGTTCCCCTTCGAGGTGTGGCACGAGGGGAGGTGTGTCTCATGAATATTGAACAAATAAGCTGAACATGCCCCCTCGTGCCTCTCGCGCCTTGCCCTATGAGATGTGACGTCACGTGAACTGCCCGTGTTCGTTCCAGCTGAGAGGACAGCCGTCGCGCGGCCCAAATCCAAGCCCGTGCCCGTTCCTCGGTACATTGGCTACAGAAAGTACGAAAGGGGGAAGAACAGCCCCCCCCTCCCGAATGAACGATAGAGCGACAGGACGATAGAAAGAAAAAAGCAATACAGCTTGTCATCCGACCAATCGCGCCGCATATCCACAGCTTTCCTCGCTGCGTTTTTTCTCTCCATTATTTGTTTTCATTTGACATTTTGTAGGAGGACATTGTTTTCTTTGCTTTGCAAGTCTTTTCGGTCTCACATTGAATCGTCTTATTTTTGTGTTGGTCAACTCAGGATATTTTTCTTAAACTTTTAACGTTATTCATTATTTCTGTCGTCGCCTCGGATTTTATTTTGTCCACCTCTGAATTGACCATGGGCACCCGTCATATTCAATTAGTCTGACGTTTACCATTGGTCTCTATCGGTGGAAAACAAGTTGATCTGCAAAGAGGAATTAAAATAATATCGGATTGCACGTAGACTGGAATTATTTTATGAACATGAAACTGCAAACTTCATAGGCTTCATCAGAGGAAAACGGTAAGATTCCAGTTGATCGACTCAGTTGTTAAATTAAGATGATATTGTGAATGTTACTTTCCGAGTTTGAGGCCATAACCTATTTTATTCAGTTTTCCTCATGAGCTTATTATGCATCTCAACAGGTTATTGTAATATTAAATATATGATTGTGGCTGTTTTCTCAATCTCAATGCTATACAGTATGTTTGACTTGTCTGGTCGTTCAACAGTGGTGAATCGTGATCCGACCATCCGAGCAGTTCATCTCGACCCCGCCTGCATCTCAGGAATCGTTCTACGACCCCGTCCGGTCAACGATGTCCAGGCAGCTCACTCAGCTCCTGACCCCGGACCTCCCAGCTGGCGCTAGCCCTCAGTTCGGGAGTTGCACCCAGCCTGCAGGCTCCATAACCGGAGGACATCTCAACTCCATGGCTAGTCTGAAATCCCTCCTGCAGCACCCTATGAAGGGAGACCAGCGTGTCAAAGACTCCTGCGACTTGAAAGGTACAAACTTTTGTCTATTTCATTTGATTTGGTCTGGATTGGCTTGTCACTTTGTAACTAACTATTTACTCCTGTAGGCCATACTAACAATGTTGGGGATGTGGAGTGCATGATATGCTGGACTAGAGTCCTTTTATGTCCACTCACTTTCTCTTGTGAAGCCTATTCTTTATGCATTTTACTGCACCCCTAAGACCAAGCCATAGTAAAAAAGGATGACATCCTTTCTAAGTGACTTTCACCAGTATTGTATCCCCTAGACGCCTGCCTCTATCTTCATTAATGGAGACAGCTGTGTTTTCACCTGAACAACTCAATATCCGGCCCTGCCATTGTCAAGCTGCAGTCAGTGTCTGACTGTTGTTGGAAACAAAACAAAGAACATAGAGGCGTGGTACTTCTGAATCAGCCCTATAGCTTGATAAATGATTGACAGTTGCACGATGCATCATCTGTGCTGCTGTGTGACCAAGACACACCAAGTTCCCCTGTTGATGGACGTTACTTGCAAATGCTGATTCAAATGCTGATTCAGGGTCAGTTCTAAGTTGTTACCTCCAATAGTTCAAGTCAGAACTGCAGTAGGGAGACCTGATCTGCGAACAGAGCAGGATCAAATTCTGTTCTAGAAATTTCCTTGGATAATTCACTCAGACACAGCAGCAAACACAAATAGGGAATAGATAATAATATAAAATGGTAATTCAGTAGATGTTTTTATACAAAGTGAGAGAGGTATTTTCAAGTACTCCATGGAGGATTTTAACTCAAACAATAACTGGTGTTGCAAACACCATGGCCAGTTGAGCCATTGGAAATTCTTATTCACTAACTTTAGCCTGAGACAGATGTAAACAAGCGTAGAAACAGTGGCCATTGGCCAAGATTTCACCCCCAACAGGACAGTGGTGCCATCCCGTGATGCACTCCGACTGTGACCCGAGTACAATATTCTCACATGGATTATAATCGCCGCCCCTACAATCCCCTGTCATATAATTTGAGATTAGCATTCAGATTAAAATGATATATTTTGGTATATTTGATATGCTATACAGCACAAGGCCCATGGTATGGATGCCTGTACTAATGAATTAAGATGTTTATAGGTTTCTCTTCTTTCCAAAGGCATACAGTATGTACTTGTTTAACTGATTCCTATTGCCTCCTGTCCAGTGTTTATAATCCATTCCCAATTCAGTTACCATCTGTTGTGGTCCTTCTGAAGCTGGGACTTTCATTGGTGTCTGTTTGTGCATAGCAGTGCAGCTGATGCGCCCAACTGTCACTCTATTGTATGAACCACCCTCTCAAAGTCCATGGAGAGTGGACATACTGGTATCTCTATGACTGGAAATGTTGCCTTAGGACTACAAAGTCAATCTTAAGGCTATGTTCATAGCTTCTTTCTCTTATTGAGTGAGAATCAAAAGTATGAAATTGTCTCTGGCAGCTCCTTACTAGATGATAACTTGCCATGGCCAAGCCCCTAGAAGCAAGCCTTTGACAAGCAAAACTCTTGAGTGCAGAAGAAACCTTGGTAGGAACTAGTCAACTCCAAGGAACTGTCTATCCATCAACGTTGACTAACAAACATTCTCCATTCTGTTCCCATCTCTCTTGCAGAGAAAGACAGAACCCAGGACATGGATGAGGACTCCATGCGTAATGGTGGAGGAGTGGGAAGCAGTAGCAGTAATGGCTGTGGAAGTGGTGGAAGTGGCAGTGGAGGTGGCAGTGGAGGACCCGGTTTCAACCAGTCTGCATTCCTGGGGCCTCTCCTGTGGGAGCGGACCTTGCCTGTGGATGGTGGTCTCTTCCAGCTGCAGTACATGGACCTGGAGGAGTTCCTCACTGAGAACGGCATGGGCAATATGCACAACAACAACAGCTCCAGCTCCGCCCAGATCCCTTCCCAGAGCTCCCAGTCAGCCGTGCCCAACCAGAGTTCCCAGTGCCCTCCGTGCTCGCCCCCACCATGCTCATCAGCATCCTCCTCCTCATCCTCATCCTCATCGTCCCCCTCGCTCATCGGCCTGGAGGTGGCCCAACCACAGAACATGATTGGAGGCAACGATTATGGTAAGTTATCAGACAGGGAAATGTGTGTGTGTGTGTGTTTGATTGTGGGTTGTAGTGTGTGATGATTCCCTTTGGTTTTATGGCCAGAGGACCATGTTGTGGTATAGGGAACTGAACTGGAAGGAAAGCCGAACTAGACGTCAGAGGACTAAAGTGTGGAATTTCTAATAATATGACAGATACAGTAACATGGTAAATACATATGTCAATGTCCTGAAAGAAAGGACTGCAAAAGATTAGACTGGAGTGTGATTTTTTTGTTTTCTAGCTCTTGCTCCAAATGGTTGAAGTTAGAATTTTGGGAAGGTGAGATGATCCTCCTAGATTGGTACCTATGGACTTCTACCCAGGGTATTTTGATGTGATGCAGGGTTTACAGCTCTTCCAGAGCCTCCATTTGAGCTCATGTTGAACCCTACTCCCGTGGTGACCAAGCATATTTGTCTGTGGAAGCAAATGGAAGACAGCAGGCAAAATAATGGAGCCTTTAATGCAAAAAGTTAACCCGACATGAATAACAAGGAGGGGTTGGTAAAGAAAGGGCAGGAATTTACTGCACATACTGTACATAGCATTCCTATTGAAGTAGGGTACACAATTAGGCATTTTGTACAGAGAGAGAGAGAGAGAGGGAGAGAGAGAGAGAGAGAGAGACCAGAATTACATTTGACAAATGAACCTTGAATTCATGACTAAGAGGTTATGTTTTTCCTGTAGTGTATGTAAACACAGTTCAGGAGAGTTCTACCTGGCTTTTTACTGTACAATAAGGTCTAACTGTACTAAGACAGAGAGGGAGGTGGGGGGGGAGAGAAAGAGAGGGAGAGGAGGTGTATGTAGAGAGTGTTTGTGATCGCGTGTCTTTAAATCTCTCCCCACCTCACACGCTACAGCCATGTGCACGGGTCTGTTCACGTGCAGAGGCCGTGAGTATTGGAGCGAAAGAACAAGAGGCAGGGCCAATGGAGGAGTGGGAGGAGCAGAACAGCAGGGAGGGAGGAAGGGAGGGAGGGAGAGAGGGAGCGAGAGGAAGAGGTTCCTTCCTAGTGCTGCCGATACTGAACTTGAGATGGAATGTTTGATGGCAGATTAGAGAGATATACTGTAGAGATTGAGATATGGTACATAAGCAGGTTAGTACTATAGCGACTGTACTCATGACAGAGGGGTTGTTTTTAAGCTGTAATTGTGTGGTTTGTAACGTATTTGCTACATGATTTGCATCAGTAATGCACTTTCCCAGTTAAGAAGCTAGATTAAACTGCAATGCCATCACATTAAACAATAATCAGAAATGAAACAAAAATAATCAGAAATGTTAACAAAAGAAGTACTGATGAGGACAATTAACAATATATAGGCCCATATATTGTGTGCTTTAAAGGCAATTTTGATACCGAGTTCAACTTAATAATCAAGATATTTTATTTGTAACTATAGAAGGCGGATATAAGACTATAGTGGATCATTGTGATTGTGCTCTGTTCTTTTAGAGGAGGAAGAGGAAGAGGAAGAGGGTGTTTGTACTCTTTATGATAGGGAAGTCAAGCTGCTGGGTGCATTAGGCCCTAAAGGGGGTGGGGTGAGCTATAGGCCTATACTGTCCCCACTTAGGGAAATGGTTTGAAGGGGTGGGGGGAAATGTTGCATAACATTTTCCTCTATATTAGGTTCCATTTTAGTCCTGCATTGGAAGGGCACCTCGAGAACAATTCTATAGGAGTTGTTTTTTGACATGATTTACTGATTTACATGATTTTCACACACAGAAATACAGTAAATGAAAGTCATGTTTAGCAAATGGTAGACACTAGCCTTCACAAGTGAAATCAATAATAGGCATAGTTGCTAGTTCTGTTTATAAGAACAGAAAGTAGCTCCCTGCTACCACCTGGTGGTCAGAATCCATTACTGCAGTCCAACAGCTCTCAATGTACAGTGCCTTGATCTTAGTGGGTTCAACTCGACTAGATTTCATCCCTTTATTGTTGTACTGAAGTTTCCCCCTTGACTAGGTCTCCCTTGATTCTTTTTTTGTAATGATTTCTGGTTAAATTAAGGTTAAACAATCTTGTCCTGACATTGCAGTCTAAATGTTTCCCCCTTGCCCTGATTTGTCTTTAGTACTAGGGGACTAGTAGGGATGATTTGCTAGTACTCACTTGATATCTGATTTGATTTAAATCAAATTTGAATAAAAAAAACTAAACAGCATTTATTCTCTTCTTCCACAGGCAGTCAGTCGAGCATGAACGACCCCTGCGACTCACCCTCTCCCTCCTGCTCCTCCTCGTCCTCCTCCTGCACCCCCCTCATGACCCCTACTTCCAATGGGCCAGATGGGATGGGGGCCTTTGACCCTGACCCTGCTGACGTGGCTCTGTCCAGCGTGCCCGGCCAGGACGCCTTCGACCCCAGGAGGCACCGTTTCAGCGATGACGAGCTCAAACCTCAGCCCATGATCAAGAAGGCCCGCAAGATGCTGGTGCCTGATGACCTCAAGGTTAGTACTCGAGTATGTACCATAGATGACCCTTACCTCTTTTTTTATCAATACTAGATCTGTAAACCTCAATCATTGCAATAGACTAGATACTCAGTACCCTGGTTTTTAGCTTTTGTTTCTCCCTCCTCTGCCTCTCCCTCTCTCAGGATGATAAGTACTGGTCCAGGCGGTGTAAGAACAACGAGGCTGCCAAGCGTTCTCGTGACGCACGGCGTCTGAAGGAGAACCAGATCTCAGTGCGCGCCGCCTTCCTGGAGCGGGAGAACGCCAACCTCAGACAGGAAGTTGCCGATATGCGGAAAGAGCTCGGCCGCTGCCGCAACATCCTCAATAAATACGAGAATCGCCTCTCTGACCAGTGAGGAAGAGGAGGAGGAGGAAGGGAAGAAGAATAAGTTGGATTGAATTGGAGGATTGGGGTGGTTTGGGTGACACGATGGACAGAATGGGGCAATGATGATGACGACGATGATGATGATGATGTTGATGATGATGAATGTATGAGATGATGAGGGGTGACATAAAGAAGCTCAGGTGTTGCGTTGGTGAGGTCTCAGAGTGGGCGGGGTTTCAGGTAATGGGACTGAGAGAGATTAATCAATAGGAGTTTTGCCCCTTTAGACGAGAGAAGGAAAGACGTGACTTTGAGGATTTTGATATTGGAGAATTGTATATTTTTATATTACTGAAGATTAGAGGGGGAGCAAATTTTGGAAATAATTTTTGTATATTTTCTATATGACTGGGAAAAGATGTAAGATATAAAGAGATGGAGGGTTATGACAAAATATCTTTTTAAAGTAGATTATGGAGATGATATTTTAGAGGTGGTCAGCAGTAGATGGGTATTTTTAGACATGATTAAGAGTCAGGATGCAGGAACAGGGGCTGGGAGGCGAGTTGGAATTGTAAAATAGAGAGCAAAAATGATTTTAAAATTGTACAGATCAACATTTCTTTGTGGATTTTTAACTCCAGCACTTAATTTGTTATCTTTGTTATGTTTCTGCCAATGGGGTTTGGGCCAGCTGAGAGAGAGAGAGAGAGAGAGACAGACAGACAGAGAGAGAGAGAGAGACAGAGAGAGAGAGAGACAAAGAGAAACACAGAGAAACACTATTAACACAGCATTATCTTCAGCACCTGTCCTGTTTAAATAACCAGTCTCTGAACATAGTCTACCGCTTCATCTACTCTGCTTAGCAAGCCTGGACCCATGAGTAGTGGGTTAGATGTCTGGGCTTTGGTGCAAGTTCCCCTGCTTTATAGCTGCCCCCTTCTCTATCATATAGAGGAATTGACAGATCCCCAATGGTAATACAGGGCATTTAATCACACTACAGCCAATTCAGGATGGGTTGGATGATTTACTCATATTTGCTGAGCCCTATCTCTGTGTGTGTGTGTCTCTATCTCTCTCTCTCTCTCTCTCTTTTTGGATTGCTGTCATTTCTACCAGTGTAGAATATCTCGCCCAAGCTGGGTTGGTATGATTTTTAGTTGTTCTGTTGCCCCGGGTTACAGAGGCCCTATTTGATCTTTTTCTCTGCATTGTTATGTCATCATCCTTCCTGTGTTTCTATATATGGAACTGATCCGAACCCAAGCAGAGCTGCCCTCATGTTCAACCAATCCTGAAACTGTTCCTGTCACCTCCACCTATCCTGTCGATGTGGTTGTAGGTTGTATAAAGAGTACTTATTCAGACCACAATGTTTTCACGTCCTCTGAAATAGTCCACCAACTACCCAGGAAAAAGCACACGTGTATTACTGTACTATATAAATGATTTTAAATTAGCATTCTTATTATTAACATTGGTAGAAGAGAAATATTGTCTATATTGAATATACCAGTTTGTGTATTTTACATAGGTATATATGAGAAGTATGAATGTGCAGAGATGTGTGTATGAGTGCATATATGCAAATGAATTCCAGGAGATGGGTCTAGTAGTCCCGTTGATTGGAATGGTGTTAAATTCTCAGATTTCTGGGACTAATAAAAAGCCAAAATTTACAATGTTGATTCATGAAGCTTGTTGATACTTTCTGTTTGTTTCACTGACAATTCTATGTCTCTGAACATCGTCTTTGTATCCACATAAACTGTACAGTGGCATGGTACACTATCAACGCACCCTGGGGCACCAAGAGCCCTGTCAAACCAGTGAGAGTGTGCTTCTTTTCCTCAATGACCATGTTAAATAACTACCATTACTATTATTATTATTATTATTATTATTATTATTGTTGTTGTTGTTATGATTATGATGATTGTTATCCCTCTTATTGTTGCTGTTATATATAATTGAATGATTTTATTTCTTTCGATGAACACGATCTGTTGCGTTTTTAAGCATCTTTGATCTCAAACGTTCCTCAGAGAGACTATTCAGATATGAGTACCCCTCGCCGTTGCGGCGTTGATATGTCACTTCCTACAGTACCATTTGCATCCTGTTTCAACCCTCTCCAGGGTTTTCTGGTTTGTTCATCACTCCTACAGACTGTTTTTATCCTGGACTTCTCTGTTCTCAGAGGACGGCCATTTTGGATTCTCTGTTGATCATGGATTCCACAAACTTTGCTGGTTCATCTCATACCTCGAAAGCGAGGGTTGTAGAGACCTATTTACCTATGACTGTACAGTTTTCTGTTATCTAGCTGTGTATGGACTATGCACACTATCCACATGTTTCCTCTTGGTTTTTTGCAGCCTATTTTCACCTCAGTCAGTGACCGTATGCTCTCCCAACTGGATGTTGTCCCTAACTTCCTCCCAGATGTGGTTGATAACTCTTATAGTGACTCTTATTGAACTACAACTACCCTACTGCACCAGTGGTGTCCACTGTTCCCAGCCCACTTAGTGCTGGTGATGGGGATGTAGTCGAGCTTTCCCGAAAACACAAATAAAAGATTGTTCTTACTTAGTGGTTCACTGTGTTTTTTGAGTATTTTATCAGGCTACTCGTTACGTTTTTAGCTGTGTGTGGACGGGGGGTTTACTACATCATGATTCTTGATGATCCGGCTGGTTCCTGTTTGCTCCTGATCAACAACTCCACCATGTTATGTGGTGAAACAGCAGTCCCCTGAGATGGCATGTCTGGCCACCCGATGAGTCTCAGTGGTTATTAATAAAAAAAAAAAAAAACTGTTCAATATGAATGTTCAGACTGCACAAGCATTTTGTCACGGTTTATGACTCAAGATATAAACAGCACATTGCCTAAATGAATTGGGATTCCCCCACTGACAGACAGAGGGGCTCTAAGGTTGACATATGAAGATGCATTTTTATGTTTTATACATATTTATGAATTTATGAAGTGACACCAATCATGTATGTGTAAATTCTTTTATTTAACCTTGAACAATTCTCTGATGCTCCTTTGTAGCTGTTTGTGTGTGTGTGTGTGTGTGTGTGTGTGTGTGTGTGTGTGTGTGTGTGTGTTTGTTTTTACACATCGACATATGGATGACATATGGAAGACAGGTAATGACAACAGATCCTGGAACTGATTGATCTGTAGACTGCAGTTTATTGCAGCTGTTTGTTGTTTGTTTGCTGTGTGTGGGGGTGGGTTTGTGTGCCCCTGTCATTTCCCTGTTATATCAACAGAAATGGGTGAAAGGTCTCTCACAATGGAATTTTACCCAGTGTTCTAGGACTCAACACGAACCAGATGTGTGTTTCTGGGATGCGCCCTCCCTCTCCCCCCTGTCCCACCCTTTGTTCCCCTCTCCTCAAAATGTTCTGTGAGTGTTTCTCCCTCATTCATATCGGCTGAGGCCAGACTAGGAAGATGGACTGTGCTCTGCTGCTCCTGTCACTGTGGGCTCTGGTTGGCTCTGCATCCCTACAGGCTCCAGGTATGTTGGCCTTCAGGAGAGGTCAAATCACATGATTTTCAAGTTTGGAGACTTGAATTTTATTTGTATTATCTGTGCACTTGATTGAGTGTTTGTTGTTGTTGTTGTTTTCCTGTGTGGCTTGGTCTGACATGGATTTTGTTGGGTGTGTGTTTTCAGTGACACTCTGAATGTAAAGTGTGTGTGTTTGTGTGTGCTGGTGGGGGCGGGGGGTGCTGCATGTGTGTGTATGTACTGTATGCATGAGTATATGTCCATAATAGGGTATGTGTGTGTAGACTGGTCACACGTGCTAATGTCAGCATGAGAGCACACATGTTTCACATCTTATAGTGAGGGACCCCTTTCTCTCCCCTTTCTCTCCCCTTTCTCTCCCCTTTCTCTCCCCTTTCTCCCCCTCCTCCAGATGTGCTGTACATTTAGGGTGTGTCAGTGCTGGGCCACAGTACAGTACATGCTGTGTGGAGGGTGCATTTTTATGATGTGTTTTATGCTACACCGGAAAATGTAAATAAAAATGCATTGACTTAAACTTGATAACCAGGTTTTCTTTGGACTGATACCTGAAACCTAGTCAGTAGGTTTGACTGAACAGGGTAGGCCCTACATCTGATTCCCATCTCAATTCAATCTCTCCAAAGTGTCACATTCTCATCCCATATTTTCTGATTCCTAAAACATAAAGATTCAGGTTCAGATGTTCTTGTTGTCTCTCCACCTCTCTCTTTCCTAGAGGGGACATCAGATGAATGTCCAGAGAGACTACTGGGGAACGAGAGAAGGAGGACGTGTCCCAAACCCTGCAAACAGGACAATGACTGTGGCAACAAGCGCCAGTGTCTGTGTGACGGCCAGTGTGGTCTCAGCTGTGTGGCTCCAGGTATTTATTTATGTGTGTGTGTGTGTGTGTGCGTGCGTGCGTGCGTGCGTGTGCGTGTGTGTGTGTGTGTGTTTATGTGTGTGTGTCTTGTTAAGACTGACTGTCTGTGTGGGCTCAGCTGTGTGGTGCCGGGTACAAGGGATGTGTGTTTGGTGTGTGCGTGTGTGTGTGTGTGTGTGTTCCTCTTGGGACATTACCAAAGACTGCTGTGGCAGTAAATATGGTATGTTTTATTTACACAACACTACATAAGATGCATGATGTTGAAAAGAAACTATAAACAAAAGCATTTAATTATGTCCATGTGTTCCAGATGTAAGCATTTAGCATTTCCTAATGTTTCCCAACATCATGAGTGCCCTTCTAAATAGGCTCTTATGCTTGTTAGTCCAATTGTCCTGCTTAGTAACTATACTAGTAACACATTCAGAGTCATTGTACTGTTTTCAATCATCTTATCTTTTCATTCTCTCCTCCCATCCCTCTTTACCTTTCCTTCCTCCTCCAGGCCGTGCTTGTCCCTGGCCTCTGAGCCCCTCAAACAACTCCGTCGCTCGCCTCCTCTCTCCCACTCCCTCCTTCTCTGCCCTCCTCCAGGTGCGTTGTGACCCGGGCTTCAAGCTGCCCAATGGCCTGGATGCAGCCATCCGCCGTTGCCAAGGTGACCGACAATGGAGTGGGGACGACCCAATCTGCACAGGTGGGTCCAAGAGCAGAGAGCCAGAGTGCTCTGTGTGGAATTGACAGTTAGACAACAATGACTTGAGTTAGACAACAATCTTATCAGCAACAGACTAGACGAGAATTCCGACTAAACAGATAGAAAATAATGGAATGCATCTAGAACAACGTAAAACAATTTAAAAAGCACATTGAGTAGAACACTATCCTCTCCATACTCACTGTTTCTACGGGTTACAGCTTGTTCTGTCATTGTGTTAGTGTGTGTGTGTGTGTGTGTGTGTGTGTGTGTGTGTGTGTGTGTATGTGCGTGCGTGAAACTCAGGAATGAAGCTTTTGTGATGGTGTGATTGTTTTGGCAGCTTGTTTGTTTGCGTAGAGACTGAGACATTTTGCAACTGGGGTCCCATTTTCCTCATCTCCGTAGCAACTGGACAATCAGCTGTTGATAGCGGCTGCTATCAGAATGCGGTTGATTAGTTTATTGGAGTGTGTGTGCCAATGAGATGAATAAGCACTGTGCACTAATCCTATGTGTGTCTGTGTGTGTGTGTGTGTGTGTGTGTGTGTGTGTGTGTACAGTATGTGTATGTTTGTGCTCAGTGTACTTAGTGTATTCTATAGGATACGATTACATACTATCTGTGTATCTGTTTCCCAGTAATTCAGAGCATTTCACGCTGAGAAGCAGGCAGTAGGTAGGCTGTGTGAGTATGTGTGTGTAACCGTCCTGTACAATTGTGTATATGAGTGTGTTTGAGTTGGGCTCTTTCATGCTTATTGAGAGGTAGTAGGCGGTAGATCACTGTCAGAATGTCAAAGAGTTTGTGTGTGTGTGTGTGTGTGTGTGTGTGTGTGTGTGTGCGTGTGTGTGTGTGTGTTTGTGTGAGAGAGAGGGAGTGAGAGATAGAGAGAGTGAGAGAGAGAGATTTTGTGTATACATTGAATGTGTGTGTAGGCGGTGGATCACAGATAGAGTGTCAAGGAGCTGTGTGTGTGCTTCTGTGCGTGTGTGTGTGTGTGTGTGTGTGTGTGTGTGTGCGTCTGTGTGTGTGCGCGTCTGTGTGTGTGTGTGTGTGTGTGTGTGTGTGTGTGTGTGTGTGTGCGGCTATGTGTGTGTGGGCGACAGATCACAGTCAGAGTCAGAGAGCTCACTTGCTCATGCAGCTCCAGGCCTTTCTGTTCCCTCTTCTCCTCTCCTATGCTCTCCTCTCTCATCCTCTTTTCCTCTCATCCTCTTCTCCTCTCATCCTTTTCCATCTGAGGGGCCCCTGATAAGGTCTCTCCCCACAGAGAGAGCCAAGGACATGCAAGCAGCTCTGGGCTATTTAGTGTGTGTGTGTGTGTGTGTGTGTGTGTGTGTGTGTGTGTGTGTGTGTGTGTGTGTGTGTGTGTGTGTGTGTGTGTGTGTGCGTGTGTGCGTGTGTGTGTGTGTGTGCGTGTGTGTGTGCATGTGCTTGTGTATGTATGTGTTTGTGTGTGTGTGAGTGTGTGTGAGTGTGTGTGTGTGAGTGTGTGTGTGTGTGTGTGTGTGTGTGTGTGTGTGTGTGTGTGTGTGTGTGTGTGTGTGTGTGTGTGTGTGTGTGTGTGTGTATGGATCTAAGTTGGCCAGTAGAGGGTTGAGCTAAAACCAGGGGAGGGTGCTGTTGGCATCTGGTCTTCCAGGGACGTCTCTTTGCTTTCACTTTCACTGTCCGCTCTCCTCTTTCCCTTTAAGACACCTCACTCTCTTTCCCTTTAAGACACCTCACTCTCTTCACCTTTATGAGCCGTGGTACTCTGCTACCTGTCACGCATCAGTTTGTGTGGGTGTTGGAAGACTGGGGCACGCAGGGAACAGAGGGGCAGCTTTAAAACACTGAACCCAACTCCAGGCACTGCTTCCCCAGCTAAGCCCTCACTCAACCCACCCTCTTCTACTTATATATGTGTATGTGTCTATATTTCAAACACTCTTCTGAACCGACCCTGCTGTGTCTGTGAGTAAGATTTCCTACAGGCAAGAGCTCTTTCCACCTGCTTCCGTCATATCCAGCTACCCAACATCTCTCCTGATGAAACAGAGGTCACTTCAACCTCTCTCTGAAGCACCTCTCTTGATATTTATATTTTCCACGAATGAGAGGTATTCTTACTTCCAGGAATGAACATTGCCTGCGGTTACACAACCACAGCTGATGTCTCTCAGTATGAGAGAAAACATACAGTCCAGTACCAATTATCATGTATTTATCATTATATAATTAGCTATTTGGATTGTATTATTCAGTATACATATTTAGAGTTCAGTGTGTAGAGAGGATATTCATAAAAGACAATCCAAACAACACACATGACTAACACTTCAGATGGCTCATTTCGTTATTATTTGAAGCGTGGTGTTTGGTTCTAGGTTTGAGAATAGAATAGAATGGCATAGCCGGTAGCCAACTCTCTCCCTGACTACTTCCACCCTGACCTAGTGGCTGTAGGTAAAAGGGACAGCTGTCACACTGATGACTGTCACATGTGTCATCTCACCTCCTCGTCTCTCTGTGTTCTCTCTCTCAATCCCATTAAGTATATACTGAAAATACGTCAGCTGCATCAAATGTAGAACCTGTGTGTGTGTGTGTGTGTGTGTGTGTGTGTGTGTGTGTGTGTGTTCGTGTGGAAGCTGGCTGCTGCATGGCTGTGTTCTCTCTTTGAATTATATGTGACATAAACACCATTGGTGCACTGACAGCCGTGCCCTTAATAGGGTGTGTGTGTGTGTGTGTGTGTGTGTGTGTGTGTGTGTGTGTGTGTGTGTGTGTGTGTGAGAACAGGTCAACTCAGATGAAGAGCACATGAGAGAATGCACATATCCAGATGTTTCTCTAGATTTTCTGTCCTTTTTCATTTACCAAATGTGTGCTCCTCATGCTACCTTCCCCCCCCTATGTTCCATCCCCCTCTCCTCCCCATCTCTCCTCCCCTCCTCCCTCTCTTCCCTAGGAGCCCAGACGACTAGCCCCACAGTAGCCCCCACCTCCCCCCTGGTCTCCTGCCCTCTGCCAGAGGAGGTGGTCAACACCTTCAACATCGAGGGCAACGCTGCTGTAGAAACCTCCATTCTCTACAGCTGTTTGTCCGGGTGAGTGAGAGAGCGAGACAGAAAGGGAAAGAGAGAGAGAAATAGGATGGGAAAAAGGAAGGAGGGAGAGAGAGAGAGAGCGAGTGATTTCATTTGATTTATGAAACTGTGCTTCCAACATTACAGTGCTAACTAGGTCATTACATTACATGGTATTCTAATCTTGAATTGACTCACATATTCAGTGTGACATATCTAATGTATCAGATCCCAGTGCATATGTCAGATGGAATGATGCATTCAACATACAGACATTATGAAACTGAGACAAATGAAGGACATCTCACATCACGTCAGTGTTGAGGTGGCATACCAATGTCCTTCCAGTCAGTTAGTCACATAACCATGTGACTAACTCTCTCTCTCTCTCTCTCTCTCTCTCTCTCTCTCTCTCTCTCTCTCTCTCTCTCTCTCTTTCTGTCACAAACAGATCTGAGTTGGTGGGAAGCAGTGTAAATTTCTGTCATTTTAACCAAACCTGGCACTACCCTCACCCCATCTGTCAAAGTGAGTGTGTGTATTTCCTAACATGTAGTGTGTGTGTGTGTGTGTGTGTGTGTGTGTGTGTTTCAAGGATAGCTTTGTGAGAAGAGAGAGCATCAGAGCCAGAGAGTATGGGTGATGGTGTGTGGGTGGATGGAATGGTGCCTTTTGAGTGTGAGTGTGAGTGTGTGTGTGTGTGTGTGTGTGTGTGTGAGTGTGTGTGTGTGTGTGTGTGTGTGTGTGTGTGTGCATGTGTGTTTTGTGGAGGAGGCGGATATTGTACTCTTCACTTTCACATCATTCTACTTTGTCTGTGTGTGTGTGTGTGTGTGTGTGTGTGTGTGTGTGTGTGTGTGTGTGTGTGTGTGTGTGTGTGTGTTACCTCTAATGTAAGCTGCTCTGTTTTGTAGTACTCTACTGCCACCCTCTGGTTCAAACCGGTGCATGTAATAAGGCGAACATTCCACTAGTCTTGTCGTATCAGAAGGCAAAGAGGACCTATAGACATGAAGTCGTCTCTGACTCTATTGTCTAGCTGGTACACAAGTGCCTAGATGGTTGGGGCTAGGGTCTGTCATAATCAATCAAATTTACTCCAGTAAAAATAAATAAGGTGGATGAATAGTGTGTCCCTCTCTCCTGTGTGGCAGAGGTGTTTTGTGTGCCCCCTCGGGAGGTGGAGCAGGGCTATGTGGTGGCCGTCCATAAGGTAGAGTACGAAGTGGACTTTGACATCCACTACCTCTGCAAGAAGAACTTCTTATTGGACGGGCCCAACCGAATCACCTGTCTGTCAAGCGGCAGCTGGAGCGCCCCCCCCCCCTACTGCAGAGGTGAGATAAGCCTGTAGGGTAGCATTCAACCACTGTTGGTCTACATTTGACTTACCTGCTGAAACCTGACAAATATCAATTGTGAATGTTGTTTCTTTTCTCACTCCCCCTTTTCTCTTTTTTTTTTTTGTCCTACATCCTTTACTTTCTGCTCTCAGCACGCTGTCCAATCCCTGCAGAGCGGAGCCGTATTATCATTGGTGGGTTGAAGCGCTGGCCTTATGACATCACAGATGCGGTGGTTCCACATGGGGAGAAGGTGACGTTCTACTGCAAACACCCCAGTAAGCAGTGCAGCTTCACCTCAACCACGGCCTGCTTCGACGGGACGCTCAGCCCACCCCCCTGCTACCTAGGTGAGTCAGAGGAGACAGTCCTGCTAGATCCGGTTGGCTTTACACACACGACAGGGCTGACCCGAACCATACTGGACTGGTTCAGATATTTTCTTTTCACATTGTCCTTTCTAGCACTGATACAGCAACTATAGTGGATGCGTAACCAGGTTAGCACAGTATAGCTCAGCTCGGCTCAGTTGGGCTCTGCAGTGTAAATAGGGTATCAGACCATTTATAATATTTACAGCAAAGAGGTAACATCTCTCAATCTTTTTCATTTCCTCCTTCTTCCCTATAGAACCCACCTGGTTCCAGTACAAACTGTTCCCTCATCGGCTGGTGTCGGAACTCGAGGCCTGCGACCCAGATGACATAGAGTGATACCCCAACCTCATCCCATACTCTGTTGTGTATTGCTTTGCTTTGCTATCTTTCTTCTTGTACCAATAACACATATAGGCCTATTATCAATACATAGATGATGATACATGTAACAATACATGACAATACATGGATGTAGTTATACAGCTTCTAATGATATGTGTAGATCAAACGTTCACTTCCTGTTTGTTTTCTATGTGGCTATGTGTGACCCTGTGATATCTCACTGTGACCTCTTGGATTTCTCTAAAAGTGTTGTTGTTTGTTTTGTGTTACATATTTCATCCCCCTCCATCTTCTTTGTCATGTTGTTGACGCATCAGGCCTTGTGGCTTGTAAGCTCTATTGATGTGAATGTTTTGAAATAAAACAAGCTTAAATAATATGTGCTTTTGTCTTACTCTTTACCCATGTAATGATTTTGACGTTTCACAGAATTTAAATTAAACATACTCAAATGTCTCACAATCCATCACACACACCACACACACACACACACACACACACACACACACACACACACACACACACACACACACACACACACACACACACACACACACACTCTACATTTTTGCTGATTATTTCTCCCTAAGTCAAATTAAAATTCTATTGAGTGTAACCTAATAGCCTCATAGCCTGTCCTCCTACTGTTCAACTCAGCATAGATTCTAGTCGGACCCAGAAAGCTGCAACACCTTAACACATTCCCCCTCCCTCCCAGCTCTCGCAGCATCTCCCCTACGCTCATTCATATTTGGTCCTCCGGAAATATCCACAGCTCGGGTAAGCCAGTGCCTATGCACCGAGTGTCTCTTATGGGTGGAGTATGCAGTTTAAAATCCACTTTTAAATGTATCCACTGTATAAATGCATCCTACACCTGTTGTAATGACATGCGTTCGTAAAGAAATGGGAGGCGGTAATATAGACTACAATGCGCCGGTAAAGTTTCTGGCTTTCTAAGCCAGCTGTCGGGCTGCGCTCTCCCCGGCTCGAACCCTCGACTCTATAAAATGGCTGGTTGTAGGTCCGAGAGGGATGTCTATTATGGCAGAAATGTGACCATGATTCAAGCAAACGCTGCATCCTTTTCAAATGAGATATAATGTTAGTTTTTGTGCCGACACATTGTCCCAGGTTCGAGTCTTGTATACATTTATGCTCGCAACCCCATACAAATTGGTCATATTCGGACCTCGGACTGCGCGTAATGGCGTCCCCCGCGAACAGCGTCGCCTTTTATTCCAGCACAAATTCGGAAAAGGGTTCGAATTAAAGCACATATTAGTTTTGTTATGATGTTGACAAAAAACCTTTAACATACATTCACGAAAGTCGTTTATTTGTTTTACTATAGACGCATATCAAAAGCGAAACAGAATATCAGCTAGGGTTGGCCCGGAATAATATGATTTCGCTGACATCATGCCTCTCGAACCCTTCGCTGCAGACACTGGTGCGTTTATTCTGTGTCATTGGCGACTTTGATCAAGCAGATCAGATAGGCCATTGAGAAAATCAGGTTTATTACAATAAGAAATGTTAACCTACTACGTAATTTACATCGTTGTCTTAAAAATCATATATTTCTAATAATGATTAAGCGTATAATAATGACGTTCGTCATTAGTCGTTGTAGTCCTATATAGACTTAGATAATACTTCATGTCCCAACTTGAGTGAAATAGAACTGCATTAAATGATGATGATGATGATGATGATCATCATCATCCGAAGGTAGTAATGTGTTGATGATAGTATGAATCTAGTTATGATTATAATGAGGTAGGCTATAGTTTAACATTGACCTAAGAAATTAATAATAGTTTCAATCTATTTTAATAATTTAATTAATCACTTAATTAACAATAATAACATAATATTTTAAGATCTTGATTATTCAACAATTGAGCCTAATTCATCAACTACCTTAATTTAGCTGCTTTGTGTCTGATATCCATGGCAGGAGAGCATGTATTAATAGACTACCCAATAAAATCTAATAAAAAATCAATGGTTAATTTCTCTTGATGGTGAAGTTTTGGAATAAAGTTATTTAATGTATTACTGGTGTGTTTTGTTATTAATTGTAAGTACTAAGTACTTGTAATAACAAACACTGCTTATTACTCAGTGAGACCTAATGTTGTTACAAGAGTAATTACAGATTTACCACACAAGCATAAGAGCCACATAATGTAAAGTGTCCCGTTCAGCCTCACATATATTTTCATAATTTGTTGTGATTCTAAATAGTTTATTCTTATTTTACAGATGTATAGACATGTTCCAATATGAATTCTCTGTTGGCCATGGTCCTGACCAATGGTGGCTCAGATGACGGGAATAGTGGCCAGTCCTTGAAGAGATTAGGGACAGTGCCGGAGGAGATCCATGATGAGCCATTGGACATGACCCTGTCCCACCCTCCACCAGGTAACCTCGAATCATGCTCTCCCAAACGGATTCCCTTCAGGAGGACCATCCAATCAAATCATGGGAGAGAGCCTGAGGTTGATGGGACTTCAGAGCCAGTATCACAGGACACGGGTGAACCTGGTGGGTTCAACCAGCCAATCATAGTTGAGACTGGAGTGCATCAACCAGTCAGAGCCAAAACTGATGTGTCTGACTTGTGCAAAGGGGCAATCATAAAAACTACCAAAGACCCGCCTCACTCTGATTATACAGAGTGTTTATCAGGATCCCAACCAGTATCAACAGGTATCATTTCAAAAGGCCACGCCACAGGAATGCATATAGATAGGATTTCTATGGGCCTAATCTCAACCACAGTGACTGTTGATGAGGACATAGAAGCAGTGTGTGTTCAAGGAATTGAAGAACCGTTCCATAGGATGGAGACAGAAGAGAGGGATGAGAGAGGAGAAGAAGAGAGGGATACTTCTCTGAAAAATAATGATATTGCAAACACACACAGTCCCATTGTCTCTGATACGCCTCTCATCTCCAACACTGACACAGCCAAAACAGAGAGGGTAGGAGGGATGACGGAAGAAAAAGACAATAAAGGGAAAATAGAGGAGAGTTTGGTCCCTCTCCCTCTGCCTCCCAGTGTATGGCATCTCAGAGCTGAGAGAACAGGCCAGGAGACAGTCTGGCCCTGGAAAGCTGGTCAGGAGAGAAGAGAGGAGGAGGAAGGAGGAAAAGAGGAACAGGTAGAAGTGTTGGATCTGAGTTTGCCTAAGAAGAAACAGAGTGGCTCAAAGGAGAGGAGGTGTGGGCGTTTTATGGGCGACGCTGAGAGCTCACTGCTTATGGAGGTGGACGAGGTAGAGGGGGATGGAGATAGAGATATAGTAGAGGAAGATGATGGTGATGATGAAGAGGATTCTATATTGAGAATGGATGGTGCAGACACCTTTGAGGGTGCTCTCCTGTCTCCTTCCTTCTTCTCTACCTCAGTCTTCAGCTCATTTTCCTCTCTCGACTGTGACTCTGAAAACCTCCTCCTGATTGATGACCAGGGAATCCCCTACACACTCACCCCAGATGGACACAAAGTGCCCCAAATAGACTCTTCCAAATCACATGACCCTCCCTCGGACCGGCCAATGGTTCAGTCTAACTCGAAGGAGTTAGAAGAAGATGGGGTGTCTCATATTACTACATTGGGACACACACACGTCAGCCAAAGCTTAGTAAACACTCCATACACGCACAATGTGATATCTGAAAACCCCTCTGCTGCTTCTTCTACCAAACCATCACAGAACACAGAGCTCTTAAAGAATACTGGTCTCTTGAAGAATGTGGAACTCTTAAAGAATACAGAACCCCCTAAGGTTCTAGAACCAGATGTGAAAGCTATCAATGGGGCTTGTGCTGTTGTCTCCCAGGTTTCTGGGTCTGCTACTCCCATCCAGATCCTGACTAACCCCTCCACTAACACTCCCATCCTCCTCCTCCCATCCTCCTCCTCCAAGCTCCCCTCTACCTCCCAGTCCAAGCCTGAGGTTAACCCCAGCCTTCTGACCTACTCTCTCCCCCTCTCACTCACCCAAAACTCATCCGTCACCTCCAGGCCAGTGTTCCTCCTTCTCTCCACCCTCCCCTCTTCCTCCGGTCAGTCCTTCTCTACCTCCTCTCCCATTGCTGTCATTAACCCCTCTACAGGTCGGATCTCCCAAATCACTGCTTCCTCATCCTCGGTTGGTCTTTCCCTGTCGTCTGGTCAGATTAACACATTAGGGTCCTCCCTGTCTTCCAATCACCCTCACCCTGTCATTAGATTGACTCCTAATAACCCCCCTATTATCCTATCAGGAGTGAATAATGGCTCTAACCCGCCCACCATACTGACCTCTCCCTCTGTGCCCTCTCCCACTCCCACCAAGCATGCTGTTGCTAAGTCTGAAACAGCTACACTCAGCTCAGCTTCCCACAGTCAGACTGACCCAAACCCCTCTGACCCCAACCCTGATCTTGTCACACTATCTACAGACCAAACCCAAACGGAACACACTCAACCATCCTTTGTCAAAAAAACATCATCCCCTCCACTTCCACACCCACAATCCCCTTCTCTGACCTTTGACCCCTCGGATCAGCCCAGCCCCGGGGCAGCCGCCCAATCCCCTTCCCCAGAGTCTGAGCCCACTTCTCATAACCTGGGTTTAGAACCTCTCCCACTGGACGACCATCTATACTTCTCCTCCACCGCCCCTCCCTCCCCTCCTCTGGCACCCATCAGCAACCCTGGGGACCTGGACCCTCTGGACCCCCTCTCCCCGGCCTCTTCGCCCTCGGGCCCCCGCAGAGTGCTGTACTGCCCACTGTGCTCGAGGGTCTTCTACTACCTCTCCGACCTGGAGCGCCACTCCATCACCCACTCCCAGAGCAAACCCCACGTCTGCCAGCAGTGTGGCAAGGCTTTCAAACGTTCCAGCCACCTGCAGGTGATCTCAGCTATATTGTACATGCATGGTTTGATTGTGGTATGGTGGTTTCGTGTTATAACACTTCAATCTATTTAGATGTTTTCCGATAGGGGTTTTAATGCATGTTACATGTTTTTGTGTGTGTTTTGTGTTGTGTCCATGGATTTCAGTAGCCTGGGCACCAGTTTGTTTCTGCTTCAACCAACTCCACTCAAGTCAATGTGATCAAGCACAAACAGACTAGTATCCAGGCCTTGGTTCTGATGTCTCAGTTGATTTATTAAGCATGGTGGTGCTTGCAACTTCAGAGTTGTGAGTTCTGATTCCCACTTTGTCCACACACTGAATACACAGTAGGCCTATGTGTTAAATGTCCATAACAATGATTATTAAGTTGAGTCTTGTCCTTGAACAGAGACACAAGCACATCCACACAGGCCAGAGGAACTTTGTGTGCCCGATCTGTGCCAAGCGCTTCAGGGAAGCTGGCGAGCTGCAGCGCCACCAGCGGGTACACACCGGGGAGAAGCCCTACCAGTGCCAACTGTGCCACACACGCTTTGCCGAGCGCAACACACTCCGCCGACACACAAAGCGCAAACATCCCTACCACCAAGCAGCTATGGACATGCTGAGTGAGAGAAGTGGGGGAGGAGGAGGAGGGGAAGGAGAGGGAGGAGGAGGAGGAGGAGGAATAGGGGATGAGGAGGAGAGCGCAGAGTGGTACAGCTCCACTGTGTCCAACATGGACAACTCTGACACTGATACAGAATCATAAATCGTCAACTCTCAAGTTATATTCAAGTTATACTCTCAAATTAGAACACTACTGTGCTACATAGTTACATTTATTTATCCTGAATGTATGTATTTTGCATTCTGTTTGATGGTCCAAAAATGCAGTCACTGACAGTCATTCCCCATGTTATATTCCTTGCATTTTCCCATCATCCACAAGTATAAAATGGGCAATTACTGTATGAAAATACCATGTTCTTGAAGGCAAAAATGCATATAAATAGGTCACTCTTTGACATTTTCCGAAACAAAATAATTCAATTGCACTGCTGAAGTCTACGGTGATGTTATTACACTAAGTGCTATCTGTTCATCAGCGTTCTTGCCCTCTTTCTTAAAGGATTGTTTTACACTGTTTTTATATTGGATATCTGAGTGGACTGAGAACTTGCTTTTCTTCTATTCTGAGAGCAGCACTTATTATTAGGTGATGTCACCTAGCTTTCTTAATGTCAAAGACACTGTGAGTCATTTGCACTTTTGATTTTGAATTGAGATTTGAAATTATTTTTATGTTGTGATCTCAAATGATACTTTCCTCTACTTATGCCTTCAAAACAAGGTGGTTTGATCTATTTAATCTATAGAATAGTAGAATAGAATTTTGACCAAAAGTCCTGTGTTGATTGCAGCATAGACACCCAATTGAAAGGGTTTGATCAATGCTAACCATGTTAACTTATTTAAATAAACTTCACTGTATATATACTTTGTGTGTGTGTCTATACAGTATTACAATTCTCAGTTGTAGAGCCTTGTAGACTCTCCTTGCAGATGTT
>NC_139664.1:8409339-8474339 GCF_951799395.1 Argentina silus | reverse complement strand
AGAATCCGTTTTGTCTATTTGGCATCTGAGTACCTGTCAATGCCTCTGCCTCTGTCACTCATACAGCCTGACTCTCCTTGTGTCTCTCTCTGTCTCCTCTCCTCCTTCTGCTCTGCCTTTCCACAGGCGTCCCACTTATTCTCTTCCTCTTCCTCTCGTTCTATCTCGGTGGGTGGGCTTCTCTCTCTCTCTCTCTCTCTCTCTGTCTCTCTATGTGATTGTGACAGGCTGTCTAAGGGGGGCCAAGTGGAGTCATTGTCAATGTTTCTCTCTGCAAGGTTTAGCCTGTGTGTGTCTGGGAGAGTTTATGTCTCTATTTCTCTTTGTCTCTGTCTCTTTTGTACCCAATGTGTCTCTCTCTACCACTTTTAATGTCTGTTTCTGTCTAAGTGTCTCTATCGCTGTCAGTCTCTCTCTCTCCTTTACTCCACGTGTCTCCACCACTGTCAGTGTCTGTCTCTTTGTGGATAAACAAGCATTGACCCCCCCCCCCCCTCTCTCTTTCTCTTCTTCCTACCTCTTCTGCAGAGAGAGACTGAAAACGGAAGAGTCCATTCCTCCAGACTCCTACCCGTGGGAATAAAACCAGGACTCATCTCTTTCTTTCTCTTTCTCTTTCTCCTCTCATCCCTCGTTTCCCCCTCCCCCCCCCCCCCCACCCCCACATCCCCTCCTCTCCGTCATGACATTGCTGGCCTCTGAGAGGTCGCTTCTCATCCGGAACAAATTCCGCTCAGGTGAGGACCAGGGCGGAGTCGGGAGGCAGGGCGGGGCATTAGAGGCGGGGTTTGGGACAAAGTTGATCTAAGGTCAGCTCTGCATTTCTCCCCAGAATGTATACACACTCTATGGTACCCATGGTAAGCAGTGATGAGTGGCAATGTTATTATTTGCATTTTAAGTAATCAGCAATGATGAAGAAGGATATTGGCAGTTGTTGTCACCTCTTTGTAATGTCATTCATCAAATACCAATAAAAGGGAAGTGATTGATCATTAGGGTATCAATTTATTGATTGATTTCCCCAGAGCTGTCCTGAATAGACATATTAAGGCTCGACCAAAAACGATTGATCTCTTAAGGTATGTGGCATAGACTGCACCACCATTGTTGGGTGAAACCATAATCAGGGAATGGGATGTTTCGTTGACAGTGATGAGGGGATAGGGATATGACCCTCACTGGACTGGTTTGGCACCAGTAACCCCATTCCAGAGGTCACATAAAAAATGATAAAGGCATAGGAAGGAGATTATTTATTGTTGATGTTTATTGTCAACATTTCGGCTGAAGGGATGTTTGTAGACTCCCTTCTGTCCTCTTGTCATTGTCTTCAACGGTTTATAGGCCCAGGAGGTTTTATTATCAGGTAGCATTTCATTTCAAGGATTAATGAAATAAAACCTACTATTGTATTTGCTGTTCATCCATAACCCCAGCTCTTCTCACTTTCTAAGCCTAGTAGGTTTACAATTGAACTACTGGTAGCTGTGTCCATAGAAATGTAAACAGCAACTTTAGGATATCTATGAAGGGGTCTTGCATTTGGTATGTCGTCAAAAATGGCCGCTGTTGTTAGGTTGTTATTTGCCTTGTATTCTGTCGTAAACAGGCGTGGTAAAATAGAAAGGACAGGACATTGCTGTGTAGTTTATAACCACCTGCTGACAATTGCAACTGTGTTGGACAACTGGGGTGTTAGAGATATTGTGTGTGTGTGTGTGTGTGTGTGTGTGTGTGTGTGTGTGTGTGTGTGTGTGTGTGTGTGTTCCTTCCCCCAGGATTAGATGAGTTCAATGGCCATTGATGTGAGCTAGATCGGGTGATATTTCTTAGAAACTGCTGCGGAACTAACCCTACTAACCCTGTCTCATTACTCTTAGTGGATAAACGTATACTATTCTATGTATTTACACCATGAGAATGACTAATACATGTATCAAATTGTCTTACGTTTTCTGGAGTGGGTGAGGCAGGCTCTGTGACTGTAACTTCTGTTGGATCCTGACTCTCTGTGTGGTCTGGTCAATTATCACATCAGACTGTGTTAGTCCATCACGGTCTTCAACCTCATGTGCCTGTCCACATAGAGCAACCCTACCATCCTGACACAGTGGTCTGACACAGTGGTCACAATCTCAGGCCTTTTCGCAACAAGCCAACAGACAACACGCACGGTAGCCTTGTGTATGAAAGCCTGGCTGAGTCAGTCAAGGTTCCCAATACTGTAAGAACCTGGCTAAGAAGTGTTTTCTCAGTGTCTCTTTTTGACTGGGGAGTCGGCTGACAGAAATGGGAGGAAGAATTTACTTAGCACACTTGACAGTGAGGGAGGGAGGGAGGGAGGGAGGGAGGGAGGGAGGGAGGGAGGGAGGACAGGAGGTAGAGAGTGCTAGAGAAAGAGGGACAGCTGAGGGGGGGATGGGGGCGACAGAAATAGACATACTGATGGATAAATAGTTACTGCCCCCAACCCCCCTTGACCTGGCCCCTCCCTCCCATCCTCCATTTCCCTCAGATCCCAAAACTCAGCACAGCAATGCATTGTGGGAAAAATCACCCTGGCCCTACCCCCAACCCCTAAGGTGTGTTTGGTCCCATATCCTATATGACACATTTATTTGATTCTTGTGCCTGTAAGCTGACACGTACTCAGCAAACTGCTGATTACATACTAAGTCATACTACTGTATACTGTTACATGGCCACATCGTACAGTGAACATGACTCCTCTTAACCCCTTTTACCCATAGTTACCTTTCAGTTGCGTCCGCTATGTAATGGTAGGAGAGAACAGAGGAAATACGGATTGTAATATTATAGCAGATTTGATGCAAAGTGACTTAACACAGATGTTGAGTTCATGTGGCCCATGTGGGAATGAAGCCCTCCACTCTATTGCTGCCAACAGCACGCTCCAACCAACTGTGCCTTCAGAACCACTTTATTTTTTGTGATCATGCAACTAATGAACTACTTCTCCTTCTGCTTGTCTTTCAGTCCTGCAGTTGAGGATTCAGAACCGAAAGCAGAATGAAATCAATGCAGACTCTGGTTTGTGTATTTTTGCATCATTATCATGTCATTATCAAACCATTACTGTGTAAACACCACGTTAAAAGCAGACATACAAAACAAAGCTGAACCCTCTGTCCTTCCCCAACACCTTCATTGTTATCTAACTCCTGTGTTTCCTGTTCTCTCTAGGGTTGAAGACGACCTGTCCTCCTCACAAAGGAGAGAAAGACCAGAGTGAAGCTCTGGTGAGTAGCGCTCTGTTTCTCTCAACCTAAAACATGATATGTCATGTACAATGCCTACGTGTACAATGCTTATCTCAACGACATATGTTTGTGACTATATTGTGCTCTATAACAACTATGAAAGTGAGACTCTGAGGTACTGCTGTTGATGGGAGGCTTCGGGGCAATTCCACTTCAACTCATTCAACTCAGGAAGTGAATTGAAATTGAATGCAATACATGAATTGATGTGTCCACATAGAAAAAGAGTATTTTTAGTTTTGCCATTTGGCCAATGGACTATGGTTGAGTGAACTAGGAACTTGGTTGAATTGACTGAATTGAAATGGAATGGAGCCTTGGACTGGATGGATGTTGGTTTGACCCGCTGTTTCCTGATGCAGCGTCTAACTGACGATGGCACCACTCAGAAGTCGCCCCCTAGTGGTCTGAACACTGAAACTGCACAAGGTGACGCCCTGCCTACAATATTTCTACTCTTTTGCTTCATTATGTAATGCTCCTAACATAACACTTTTATCATACTGTTTTTATACAGTTAGATTTTTGCCTCCCCCCTCCCTTCTATCCCTTTCTCGCTATTACGCCTGTCCTCTCTTCCGCTCTCTGTCTCAATCCATTTTCTCTTATCTTATTTCCTCTAATTCCCCACTACAATCCCTCTCCATCTATTTAGTTATGTAAGGGAATGAAGTCTCTGAACTCTGCGATGGGATTGGGTTTTCATTAGCTGTCAATCAAACATAAATGTGACCCAGCGGAGCCGTGTTACTCTCCATTCTAAGCAGCTTCCTTTGGGTTGAACCTATCACAGGATTGACAGAGCACGATAAGCCTGCCCATTCAGGGGTTGAGAACCCTGGTTTTTCTTCATCGCCTACATCTCTCTCTTTCTTCTCCTCTGTTCCCTTCTTTATCGCCTTGTCCGCTGTAATTACAAACACTATTATCATTGCATTCATATCCCCTCCCTCACACAAACAGGTTTCGGTAGGGTAAACTCTGGAGACATTTCTTTTTAAGAAAGACATAGTGTGTGTGGGTGTGTGTGGGTGTGTCTAGGGGTATCCTATTCCCCAAGGGTTTTGGTTGTCCCTGTTGGTTTTAGCTGAAATTGATTGCCTATGGCAACACAGTTGTGCATACTCCAAACACATCTGCTCTGAACTCCTGTTGCTTCCCCCCCCCCCCCCCACCTTCTCTCCTTCCCAACACCCATCCCTTCTCAACCCCCTCCCCCCTCTCTCTCTGTCCTCCTTCCCTCTCTCTATCCCACCCACAGACAGGAGTGTGTGTGGGGCCCATAGGCAGAAGAAGGCTCGGCTGACAGAGGACCTCAGTGAGAAGACCCAACGTCGGCTTGGACCCCTGGAGCTACCGCACAAACACTTAATACCCCTGGAGAATCGTGAGTTCACACGCACACACACACACACACACACACACACACACACACACACACACACACACACACACACACACACACACACACACACACACACACACACACACACACACACACACACACACAACCACACACACACACACACACACACACACCAAAGTACATATAAAATCTGCTGTTACTGATAAACACTTTCCTCCTACTCCCTCTCCTCCCCTTTCCTCCCACCCTTCCTTTCCTTTTCTTACTTTTCTCCCCCTCTTCTCCTCAGGCCCCGTCTCCTTCCCTCTCTCCTCAGATGTCCTCGAAGATGACATCTCCTCCTGCTCCTCCTCCTCATCCCCTGAGCAACTCGGGGTCCACCAATCACCAGCCTTCTCCTCATCGCCGGGGCTCTCAGGCGACCAATCACTGAGTGACATGTCACCTGTTGGCCTGCCCCTTAACCATAGCCCCACCCATGCTCAGGTGAGAGGACAGGGCTCTGGATAGAAATTGCCATTTTGCACAGAAAGTCAGCTACCCATAACCCTAACCTTGACCATTAGTACAAAACTTAGGTCAGTGTCTATGATCAGGTTGTATTCCGTGTTACATTGCTATTTTTCTTCTTGCTTGCAGTCCGGCTTGGCGTTGCTCCCGGCAACCGAGGGCATTAGCCAGCCAATAAGCATGACAGACTCAAACTCCATGGCAACGACCGGGAGACTAAACGGGATGTATCTGACATCCCAAGCCATGTCCCTGCTGCCAAAGGTACACTTGAAGTTTTCAAATAAATATAATAATTCATAGAACAGACATAGCTCAGACCATTAATTGTAACTCTATGGGGTTATCAATATAGTCAGTGCCAAGTAGGCTGGGTAGATTTATTTTGTCGACTCAAAGTTCTCCTTTATGAGAAAACTGTGGGGGTTGTTCAAAATAAACATCCAAAAATCTATCAACTGTTCCCATTGCTGAATTTGTTGTACTGTACTGTACATGGAAACTGACAGGTTCCCACTGTGAATGTCTTCAACCCTGCTGTTTGGTCATTCAGGCACATAGCAGAGCACAGTGTTTCCCTACTGTTGTGAAGGCTTCTCTGTATTCATTACTGTCAATACTCACTGCAAGGAAGTCACTCTATGCCCTAAGTTAATAAGTTAGAACACACACATTTACACTGTTTTATGTCAGAACTGACACCACACACTGTCAATGAGAGATACTGTATGTGTGAAAGTTCTAGTTTCACACATGCACATAATCTTAGTTTGAGTTTCAACTTTATTTATCCCACATGGGGCAATTAGCATTGCAACAAATGCCAAGTTCCACAGGGCACATAAAAAACATAAATGTCACATTTTCTCTCTTCCTCTATTTTTCTCTCCCCATCTCTCCCCCACCTCCAGACAGCATGGCCCCCCAGCCTCTCCCCCCACTCCTCCCCCCTGCCCTCCTCCCTCACCTCCACACGTCCTCCTCGCCCACGGAAACCGCGGGACTCCAAACCCAAGATGAGGAAACTCAAATACCACCAGTACATTCCTCCAGACCAGAGAATAGGGTCTGGGACCGGGGGTAAGTGGCTTGTTGCTCTTTTCACTACTTTCCTTCTATGTAAAGGGCCTTTGGCTCAATGTGTAACAACCTGTTTATACAATGTTAATAGAGTAAATAACAGCATTATGACACAGGTATAAATATATACTTAATGTTACTGTACATGTCATTAATGTGCTATACTAATAAAGTTGATCCTAATTGTTTCTGTCAGGGGGAGGGAGCACCCAGAGGAGCCCTGCCCCCGCCCAGCCCATAGACCCCGCCTACTCGCGTCTCCTGCAGCAGCAGCAGGTCTTCCTCCAGCTGCAGATCCTCCAGAACCAGCAGCAGCAGCTCACTGTCACACCCAGGTACAGGCCACCTTGCCTGGGGAGCCTCCAGAGCCATGGGTCCTAAACTGTCCTTAGTAGTTAGTAGCTGATGGATCAGCTTAGCTAATGTTCCTGCCTCTGTTCCCCTCTCTCCAGCGGAGACACCAACCAAACCATGAGGTTCTCTGGAGCCACGCCCCAGAAACTCCAGCCTGTCTCCACTGCAACAAACACCAACCCTATGGACACAAGTCCCTCCCCCAAACCTGAGCTTCTCCCTCCCAATCTTGTCGACCTAACGGTAAGACAATATGTTATCAAAAGACAATTTGTTGTCAATGACTTGAAAACATGGCCCTCATGTATCTCTACTATAATTTCTGACCTTTCCTGACTCTCTCACTACATGTATATTCTTTTCTAACCCCCTCTTGTGCCCCTCCGCCCCTGTCTCTAAACCTCCCCCTCTCGCTCCCCCACCCCTCTCTCTAACCCTCCTCCTCTCCCCTCCCCTCCCCCACTCCCACCCCATTCTCAGGTGTCAGAGTTGCGTCAGCAGCTGAGAAAACGTGGCCTCCCCGTCTCCGGCACCAAGCCTGCCCTCCTACAGCGCCTACGCCCCTTCCAACTACCCCGCACCTGCGTCACCCCCACACCCCTCTGCCAGCTGGGTACCAGCCTGGACCTCCTTACCCCCTCCCCAGCCCTGCTGCCCCCCAACCAGAACCCCAGCTCCAGCCCGTGCTCTGGACCCGACTCCCCCAGCAACAATCCAAACCAAAAGATGTACCTACAGCCCAATGGACTTCCTAATGGAATTCTCAGTGGTGTAGAAAACGGCATTCCAAATGGAATTCTCAATGGTGTTCCAAATGCAATTTCGATCAGTATGGGGGGTGAGCAGTGTGAGCTGTCCAAAGCTGTTTTCCTGGCTCCCGCTGGGAGCCCGTCTGCGACCCCCAGCCCCGGCCTTCCCCCTGCCTCCTCCTCCTCCACCTCCTCCTCGCCCCTGCATGCTGGCACCACCTGGCAGTCGGAACAGGAACAGCAGCAACAGGAGCTGAGTCTGGAGCTGGAGATGAGGGAGAGGATGAGGAGTAGACCCAGGGAGAGGGCCTCCAGCACGGCCAAAGAGGTGAGGATAGAATCTTCTGTCTAAAATGGTTTAACCTCAAATAAGCTGGCCTGGTTGGAGAAATATGACGTATCATCTCTCCTCCTCTTTCTTTCAGTCTTGTGTAGTATCCCTCCATCCGTTCCTGCAACAGGATCCAGGATGTCCCCAAGGGAAGCCAGAGACAGATGGACAGACAGAGGTCCTATTCACCCAGGTAAACTGCAACAAACACAAGTACACCATATCACCTGCAAGATAAGGTACATGACACAAGTATGCCATATCAACCTCCCATTCTGTCCAATCAGGTGTTTTCCTGCGATTTGATTGGCCAGGATTTTGAGCTGCCCATGCAGATCACAGCGAGTCCCGTACAAGCCCCATGCAGCGTCCGCAGTCTGGAGGAGGAGCTGCAGGAGGCCATCCAGAGAGTGCAGGTTAGTTTGTGTGTGTGTGTTTGTGTGTTTGTGTGGTTGTGTGTGTGTGTGTGTGTGTGTGTGTGTGTGTGTGTGTGTGTGTGTGTGTGTGTGTGTGTGTGTGTGTGGGTGTTTGTGTGTGTGTGTGTGTGTGTCTGTGTGTGTGTGATAGAGAAACATAATATATCAGTTCCATTGTCCAGTAAACTATACTGTAGGTGAATCATTTCCTTCCCTTCCTCAGATGGACCCCAGCCAGTCCATAGACGACATTCTGGATGAGTCAATCAGCTGTGTGGGTGCGTAGCTAACGCTGTGGCCTCCTAGGAAATAATATAAACCCACAGATGTTGAGGTTGATTCCCTCACTCAATTAGCATTCTGTCTGAACCCTCTCTTCTTCCTTTCTTTCAGACTCTGTCTCCTCTGTGTCAGATCTCCAATCCCCCGTCACCCCTCACCCCAGCCTCTCCCCTCCGCCCCAAGCTGACCAATTCCAGCCCTACCTGCGCCATTCTAAGGATGACAACTTCCTGTCCTCTCCCCTCTGCTCTTCCGTCCTGTTGGAGCTACCCCCATCGCCCTCGACGACGGCTCCCCACCAGCTTGCACCTCCCCCACCCCCACCTCTCCTCTGCGCATCCCCCCCGCTGCCCACTGTGGCCTCACGGAAAAGACGGGCACCGGCAACCTTTGACCCTTGTGATTGGCTTGAATCGCTGACCTCTGGACTCCGCCCCCTCAGTCCTCCATCCGCCCCATTCGTTGAGACCGACTTTTGCCTTGATTCAGATCTGAATGTCAACCGAGTGTTGGATCTCATGGTGGAGCAGTGGTGAAGGCTTGGGTGGAGTGAGTGTGTGTGTGTGTGTACATGTGTATGTTTGTACGTGTGTGTATGTGTGTGTTTGTTTGTTTTTGTACGTATGTGTGGCAATATGTTTGGGTGGACATGAGTGGTACAAAGGAACAGATTTGTCAATATCCATCCATCCATCCATCCATCCATCCATCCACCCTTCCATCCATCCATCCATCCATCCATCCATCCATCCATCCATCCATCCATCCACCCTTCCATCCATCCATCCACCCATCCCCTCCATCCACTATTGTAACAAGTATGAGTTGACTGCAGCTTCTGTGCTCCACGCAATGTCGAGAGACAGACACCACTGCAGTGGTTGAGTACAGACTGAGATGCTTCAGTGTTACAATAACAGTACCTGTGGAATCACACACAGACAAACACACACACACACACACACACGCACACGCACACGCACACGCACACGCACACGCACAAACACACACACACACACACACACACACACACACACACACACACACACACACACACTCTGTTAAAAATGTCTTGAGTGTGAGTCAAAAATAACAAATGATAATAACATCTTTGGACTGACACACTCACAATGTTTACAATGAGGAAATACAAAGAAACCCAGTTGCATATTAATTCAGACATGCTCTCTTGCTGCGCTAGGAGAGTGTTGTTTATGACTTATCTCAGAAACCTGGTGCTGGTTTGGACTGAGTAAGGCCCCTTGTGTTGACACAGTCATTGAGTCCCAGCCATTCATAAAGCCCATTAAAGTGTGTGTGAAAGCCAGACAGAGCACACAGCTTGTGTGTGTCTCCAGACCTTTACCCCAGTGCCAGACACACAGTCGGCCTGCAGAGAAACCTGGCAGACACCACAAACATGCTGTGTGTCCTTACTGGCAAGTGGATGAGTGTGTGTGTGTGTGTGTGTGTGTGTGTTTGTGCACACCCAGCTGCTTCTGTTTGTGTGTTAATACACACACACTGCTCCCATTGTTTTTTATCCGCATTGTTGCCAGATACACTTGTACTGTCGCTACTTGTTTGTGTACAATAAGTGTGCAATGTCCCTGTATATTGATTTTGTATGGAATATCTGAAAGAGAGAGAGAGAGAGAGAGAGAGAGAGAGAGAGAGAGAGAGAAAGAGAGAGAAAGATTATGAAAAAGGATGTACATTTCAAGCCTTTTGTAGTCTAATTGTGGTCTCAACACTGATGGTCAGTCAATGCAATCCAGAAGACTGTGGGGTGGGGAAGGTGAAACTGGACCCCTGTGTTAAAATCAGTGATTGTTTTTTTTCTTTAAGAGAAAAAAGCAGGTAAACCATGCATTGATCAAATCATCACTGTATAGGAACAGGTGGCTAGTTTGTTCTCATCATCAACCCCCCACAGTGTTTGAGGGAACTCAGGCCCACAGCTTGGTCCTTACAATAAGTGCTCCATAGGGGCCGGCTTTACAAAGCATTTGCACCTATATATACCTATACAAATATTCTATTAAGGTAATACCTTTATGAATTTCATGAAACAATTTCACGTTTGAGCTTTTACTTATGGTGTTTTATCCCCTACCTCCCCCAACAAAAATTATATTCCCACCACCTGGTGTAAATGCTTCCTAAATCTGACCCCAAAGTGTGGCCTTTCTGATAGCAGGAAGTGACATAGGTGTTTCCTGAGACCACAGTAAGTCTCTCTGAATATAAAATGACCAGAGGTGGCCCGTCAGTAGAGGCCTGAGGTGAACACTACTGTACACTCCCTAACATAGATTATGATTCACTTATCTGTGCTCTTCTGCTCTCAGTGATTGACAAGGCTGTCCAGGGGCTTATTGAATGCGGTAGAACGTTCAGTTTTCCCAATAGAATAGTCTATTCTAGAATTGCATGGAGCTGACTCTATTCTCTTGCTGAGTGAGAGATGCCCGTTCTATGCTATTCATTTTTATCTGCAATATACTTGACGTTCCACCCGACTGAATGTAGGTCACAACACAAGTTAGCCGTCATTGCACTGGTTTATTCAACCAGGTTAGTCTCATTGGGATCTCACATTTAATTTGCATGAGACCCTTGCCTGACTCCGATTGATTGGCCTGTCAATCACGTTTGAGAGCTCGGAATTATTGAGCACTGATTCTGTGTCATGTCTAGGGGAGTGTATTGTATGCCTCATTGTCTGTCTCCCCAGCCCCTATCTGACTCGGCACCCTTCTTAAAGACCATTATGTAACAAACAAACTGTGATCTTACTAACGACCCCACCCAATCTCTGAATTACCACTGCTCTAAGTGCAATATGCTGTATCTGTATGTAAGGGGCACAGCAGCCATTGGGACATACCAGTCTATACCATATCCCTGTGTCGTTATTCTAACCCTGTAGCTTGGATGCTAGCCCGTCTCTGCTTCAGCCAACGTGCTGATGTCTTGCCAAACAAGGCAGCGGTGTAGCATTGTTGAAAGCAGAAACAGTCTGGCACCCAGGCTACTCAACCTGAACCCAATGGCTTTCATGTTGAAGGATTTCACAAGCAGCTTTCATTGTAGAGAATATGTACAGAAACCATGAACAGTGAATATAGAACACAAATTGATGACCATGACAATCATGGTGGTCAAGAAACATTGTCTACTGCTGTTAGGATGGACAGATGGACAGGAGAGTAACATGCTACCTCCTGTGAGTCTAGATGCTTTAGGCCTACGCTGGTCCAGTGCTCCCCTAGTTCTCCTGGACAATCACAAGGTATGTTGGTTTTCAGTCAAACCGGTCTCTTACACTTGTTTTGATTGGACCTGATATCATCTGACCAAGGTAAGATGTGCGTCTCTCTCGAATCAGTGCAGAGGTTGGGTTGAAAGTGAAAACGTTCAGTACATAGGGATCTTCCAGGTAAAGAGATAGGAGAGATACTGGACTGAACTTGAGCTGCTGTAAATGCCTGATTCCTACCCCCTCGTGTCTGTCATGTTGTAAAGATATTTCTATTCCTCCCTAGGCTTACTGTACGCTAGAATGAGATAAAGAAGGATTAGACTGAGATTATGTCATAAAAGAGAGACCAGATAGTATACACTGGAGCCGACTTCCAATCATTTCTCGTTCAGTTCCAACCACTGGGGATCTGTTTGTCCCTCCCAGTGCAGATATACGTCCCCAGGAATCTCTGGTATTATGACATCATTGGCTAATACATCTCATTCTTGTGCTGTACCAGAAAGTGGGGGAATGACCCAATAGCAGAGAAAATCTGTGTTTAATTTGATTTATTCATTGATTTATTTATTGTGTAACTTATTCAGGCAAATGTTATCGATTCATGTTCAAATTGTATTGTCAAAAACATTAAGAAATTAAAAGTCTTAATAGATTTCCCATCTAGTCTCCTTGTCGTGTTTTATCTTCAGGTAACATAAACACAACATGATGACTACTTCGGCTGAGTTCAATAGAGCAGTTACAGTATTTGCCTAATTCTACCCCCTAACATCTGCCCCCAAATTCATCATATTCAACCATGAAATATTTATAGCCACTGACAAATGAAATATTCATTGATACTAATAAATGCTGTTTAAATAAGCATGAATAATGTATGACTTTCTTATGTCTTGATTAAGCCTCCAGAATGGTATGAGTCATACAATCATGCAAACACAAGTTTAGGTAACATACTCACAAAGAAAACAAGAAAGGCAACTTTTCTTTAAAGCGAAGAGAGGAATTACGCAACTATATGCAAATATATGTACTTCCATAATCATAGAAAGTTATGTGGACCCCTAAATGTATACTATAGCTATTTCCTTCACTATGTCTGATTCTGAGAGCAGCTACTTGTGTATATAAGTAACCAGTGGGACTGTTCGCCTTGATTACTAATGAGTGTCAGCTGTTGTGATTGCAGATTTGCCTTCAGGTGTGGCATAGTGGAGTGTTTGCTTTAAAGGCCGGTCGGTGTCTCCTTTTCCAGATATGTGAAGGTTGATGCCCCTTTGGAGGACAGCATATTTTAAAGGTAGTAAGTAAATACTCAGAATTCAGATCAATTGTATGTTAATATGCCAAACCGCTCCCCTCCTCCCAAGGCATTTTAGTGTACATTTGATTGATTGACCATGGGCCCAGTGATGTGCACATGTTGTCCATATCCTTCACCATTTTCACTTGTAACAATCAAAGCCAAGCATGGACGCATACAACCAGAGCCTGTGTCTGACACATGTACAGACCCACTGATCACAAGCTAACCCGGGTCTTTGTTCTAAAGCATTACCATGTCAAAGCCCTTGTGTTGATGGTGTGTTAAACCCAACCATATGCATCTGAGGGAGAAATAACAATCTATCAGCCTTCCAACCTAATCTGCCCAGGAGTGAGGGTGTGTTCACAGGGGTGATACTCCTGAACCGTGACCAGGGTGTAACGAAGGATTCTGTGTAACGGCCCCTCTAGTCGTTACACATCCCTCTCTCCTGCTTGATAACGGGTTCCTGCCCGATTTCATGGGAATTAAAAGGAGAAAGGTGTATTTCATATGTAAAGCAGCCAGCGGTACCGAGATGTGAGATGGCCTGTTCGGATTTCCATCCCTCCCTCCATCTCTCTCTCTCCCTCTCTCTCTTTCGTTTCCTCGCTCCATCTCTTGGGGGAATAGTGAGACGTGGTGCAGGCTTTGATCATTGGCAGAAGGTCGCTGCGGTTCGATTTCTGTGGCGCTCCACCGAGAGGTTTGCTGTGCAATTATAACCCCTGGGAAGAGAGGCAGAGGGATGGTTAATTGCACAACTGCCACTGTAGCTTGTGTCCTATAAGCAGCCAACATTAATACTTTTTATTCTATAGGGCACAGAATGGTGATATGGTGCAACAGTAGCCTAGGCATGAAGCCTTTTAACTATATAGAACCAGAAACATCAATACCTTCACTCTGTCAGACACACAAAGGAAGTTCAGCATCTCAGTAACTGTGAACTCTAATTCACACTCTATTCCACAGAAAGGCATCTTGGGTATGGATTCCTGGTTGCTACATGGTATCTAATGACCGCTGCCATACTGAACACACATCATAATAAGTTGCAGGACACAAAACAGCTGTTTTTGGGGTGGAGAGTCATGAGTCGTTGACTTTGGAATGGAGTCGCACTGGCCTTTGACCTCTTGGTTGCCTGACCAGCCATAGCAGAGGACAGACGCTGACACAACAAAAAAGATCAGAGAGGGGGCTCATCGTTCCTGTCTGGAAAATAACACTACAGCACTTTCCCCCAGACAACCAGTCTCTTAGTGGTTTATAGAAATACACCCCCTGGACTGTTTCCATTTGGCAGATCCTAGAGCATTTCAGCACCTGATCTATCTGGAGATACAGCTTAGGTTTAGAAGGAAAGACCACACCTCAGCCCCTCTCTCCCTTAATAATGGCTGAATTTACTACCCTTGAGACAAATTCCATATCCACTCCTTACCCGTACTTACACCTTAGACATTTGAGGACATCTAAAATGATTGGATAGGTGGAACCACGTTTCCCAGACAACCTGTCTTTCAGCAGTGCTTATAAATATTGTTAAGCTGTAACCCTAGGGACATGTTCACGTAAGAAATACTGTATTACCTGCCACCTGATTTGGACCCTGGAGCGTTTGGGCACCTGCTCTGCACTTCGAAACATAATGTGAAAACATAATCCTGGTCAAAAGGAATTCTGTATAAAGTGCATTTGTTCAAAATCTGTTATTTGCAGCTCTTGTGAAGGCAAATTGTATTTTGCCGCAATTCTCAGAGATATACCAAGGTACCAATTTGTTCTATGTGAGAAGAACGCCCTGAGTAAAATATTCTACGTCAATGTCTGTGTCAAAGGGCTACAGCTCCCCAGCTCTGCCCTTGAGTGTCTAACCAGCCCCAGGGTATCTGCGGCAGATTCTAACAGAATTTGTTATGTGTAAGCTTCTTTAGGCCTGTGTGGCAATCAATGCTCTTAGTGTAAATGTATCTGAGAGGCAAGGCTAATTACGCTAATTAGGGAACAATTTTAAGAAAAATAAGATTTCATTGAGCTCTCATTCCGTACTGTGTTGAGAAAACATGAGACTCCGAGAAGACAATAGAAGTTGGATAGGTTGACATTTATCAAATTCAATGAGTTTCAGCGTTAGGTGCTTTCCGGAGAGAGGACTGCTCAGGATTTACAGTCTGTGTTCTGCTGTGGGATTCAGTTAAAGTGGGGACTTTTTCTCTCAAAAAAACTCCCAAAAGATTGCTTCACACAATCCAAAGGCCAAGTGAAATGGCATGTTACAAACAGTAGGCCTAGCAATATGAGAGGTATGTATGTCACGGTGTGCTGAGGCTCTTTGGGTGTCTCGAATACATTTTCTTTAAGAAGAAGAAATGTCTACATTTCCATCAGGCTAATGCTGACACTCATGCATGATATTCTGTATTCCACTGCAGCAATAGGCTAGTATCATTTCAAGATATACCTCCTACATATTGCATTGGATTGGCACAGTGCTGTGCAGAAGGCCTATCACATATTTAACACATGCACAACCCTACGTTAGTGGAACGACCAGTAACCCAGCGAGGCAGCTGAGGACACTGCAGTCACACGGTTGTCACTGAGTGTGTGTTCTGAATAGCAATTAGCCGAGGTTGTTACCTATGTGGAAAAGGGGTTAAATTGAGCAGAGTCATATTACGAGCGAGGGGAATACAAGCAATTGAATATGATTTAACTGCCAACTAATAATGCTAGCAAGATTGGATCTCAATCGTTCAGAAGACCACCCGCTCCATTAATGTTCATATCCCAATTCAATGCCGCGTTTTAGGTATGCTTGCACTGCGGAAGCTGGAGTCCAGGTGGGTGGGGATGACATTTAGCTCCATTACATTAGTACAGCCAATTAATTAATCGGCCATAACCTCAAAGTCACATGCTCATTAATTAAAAGCAACGTTTTTGTTTTTTAATGACAGTTTTTGGCTCTATAGGTGGCAGGTCTATACAGTGGATACCTGAGTCAGGACAGGTAGCCTACCGCCATGACGGGTCTAGCTTTACTGGAAACGCAGTCCTACGGCAGGCCTACCTGGACAAAACACCGTTACTGCCCTTGGCTGAGCCTTTCTCTTGGTTTTAGACCTATGCTGTTGAGTGAATGAGTGCAATTAGCGGTTTACTTCCATTTCACTGCAGGAATAGGGAGGGAGGGAGAGCAGACATTTTTCATTTCCCCCTAAGGCACATTTGGCGGACATCTGCATCGCGGCGCATCGGGATGTCCAAACACATCAACACGGTGGCTACAGGTAATTCTAGTTCCTTCCGTTGTCTCCATCTGTTCACGTCTGTTACTACAACAGGTGCTTCCATCTACTGTTGACTAGGCTACAATCACACATTAACATGTGCATCATGTTGCTGCCTATGTCTTTAGGCCTATGTCATCATGTTGCTGCCTATGTCTTTAGGCCTATGTCATCATGTTGCTGCCTATGTCTTTAGGCCTATGTCATCATGTTGCTGCCTATGTCTTTAGGCCTATGTCATCATGTTGCTGCCTATGTCTTTAGGCCTATGTCATCATGTTGCTGCCTATGTCTTTAGGCCTATGTCATCATGTTGCTGCCTATGTCTTTAGGCCTATGTCATCATGTTGCTGCCTATGTCTTTAGGCCTATGTCATCATGTTGCTGCCTATGTCTTTAGGCCTATGTCATCATGTTGCTGCCTATGTCTTTAGGCCTATGTCATCATGTTGCTGCCTATGTCTTTAGGCCTATGTCATCATGTTGCTGCCTATGTCTTTAGGCCTATGTCGTCATTACTCAAATAACCATCTTCTTTGTCATGCCTTGACTGAGGCATGACATTTGTTGAAGCATTGAAGTTGTCATGTTGTACACACACACACACACACACACACACACACACACACACACACACACACACACACAAACACACTGTCAGAACCAGACACCTACAGAGCTAAATGTTGATAAACTATTTGTGGTAAATGGAAATAAACATTGTACATTGTATATTACAAATAATAGAAACAATAATCGCTGTCTGAAAACTTATACAACATTTAAGTTTAAGTTTATACATGGTTTTCAATAAGGAAACATGCTTCACTTGACATCATGGTATAGCCGGCTACAAAACTTCACGGCAGGATGGCTCCCCAGGATTTGGTGTGTGTGTCCCAGTGCAGCTGCTCCCACACAGAGGTACAGGGCCATATCTGAAGGGCACAGCTGTGCTCCAGCATTACAGAGGTATCTTCCCCATCTCTTCCTCTCTCTCTCTCTTGTCCTCTCTCTCTCTCTCTCTCTCTCTCTCTCTGTTCCTCTTGGCCTTTTATCAGCACAGGACCCAGATTAGAGGCCATAGTGTCAATGATAGCCCACATCCCCATTCTCTGTAGTCATAACCTTGCCTCCAGCAGAAAACATGCTAATATAAAAAATAGATGCTACAGTATGTGTGTATGTGTTCCAGTGTCCATTATGTGTGTCTCCAGTATGTGTGTGTGTGTGTGTGTGTGTGTGTGTGTGTGTGTGTGTGTGTATGTTATTTGGCTTCAGGGTCACAGGCACAGGTAGGTGTGTGTGTGTGTGCTCCTGACCATGCTTCATACATGTTAATGACTGTATAAAGCCTCCTACTGTATCTCTCTACAAGGTCATAGGTACTGGAGGTGCCCTGTCCTGTAGGGATAACCCCCCCCCACACACCCCCCCGCCTCTTTATTCTGTATGCTGTCTCTATGACCATGGACATACACAGATGAGATTTCCCTCAGCCTCGGTGTGTGTGTGTGTGTGTGTGAAAGTGTGTGTGTGAAAATGTTGGCTGAAAGTCATTCCTGCTCACACCTTTATCCATAACAATACAAGCAAGGAGACATCTCACGTCTCATAGGCTTGTATATCAATACAGACATGGTCATTTTCCATTTACAACCTTATTTTGTGATGAACATGGGAATATGCTTCTGGTCTTGATTTTGTATACATGATACATCATGTGCATTAGTATAGACAGGAAAAGGGAATTCATCTTGACATGCTTCTTTCATTATTGCAGAATGCTCATCGAAAGAGAGCTTCATCCTCCTAGGATGCAGACATCACAGCAAATAGACTCATTCAGATCTGAGGATCAAGCACTTGCAGAGAGTCTCTAGGTCTCTGAGGCATGTGCGTAGTAAATGGAAGGCTTGGAAGCTATTCTACTCAATTCTAGCCATGTTTATTCTGCAGTATGTGTCATTAGTCCTACTTGTTGTGCATCATTCTTGTTATGGGTAGCTGAAGTGCTAGGTTTGTTCGTGGAGTTTTGGCATGGTTCGAGCCATTCCATGGCTGTGTGTTGTCGTCTTTCTAAGCTCTGTTGCAGAGTGGTTCCTTGGGGAGCTTGTTATGCCCAGGCAACCTTAACAACCAATCAAACCATGCATGACACCTGTCTTCCAACAGGAGCCCTATACAGACAGACAGACAGAGACAGACAGACAGACAGACAGACGTCTCTCCTCTTGTCTGACTGTCTTACTTCCCCCTCCAGTCCCCGAGATGCTCCATAATCCGTATTGATATGAAGGCAAGACGTGAAGTTAGGATCCAGCTTTTTAATTGTTTTCACAGTAAGCTCTTTCAGATCCCTCCTAGCAGTAGCAGCAGTGGTTGTTTGATGAAGCGTACATGAGTCCCCTGGTCCCTAACAGGCGCTTGGTTTGAGGGAACAAAACCTGAACTCTGCTGTGTGTGCCCACGGAACTGGGAATCTTGGCTCGGGAAGAGGAAATGCTGTGAGTCCTTTTTACTTCGGAGCCTTTCAGCTTTTGATAATCTTCTTTTCATCTGGTTGTCCAATCCTGGTGGCACTCTGTGAGCTCAAAGTTGCCTTTGATTGGAGAGGCGAGGTAACTAGTAGATTAAGGAGCAATTGCATGGACTCAGATGAACCCTAACTCCTGGTCTAAATAACATGTTTAATGGAGAGTCTAAACTGAAGGCCCAAACCTGCTGCTGCAGTTGGGATGCTATTCTCCAGCACTTTTAGATTAGGTAAGATACAGTGGTGGTTTCAGGGGCCGTGCCACTGCCCCTAGAAGAGAAGTAGATTACCTATTGAAGAATTGAAGGCCCTGAAATGCCCCTCAACCCCCTCGCCTATCAGGATTTCAGACAGGTCGCACGCAACCCTCCGATACGATAGCGTTCATTTTTCTGTCTGTCCCACACTGTGAAAGGCACACTTCACTTTCAGACCTCCCCCCTCCCTCTCCCTCATCAGTGTAAAATACCTCCCCCCCTCTCCCCCACCAGTGTAAAATACCTCCCCCCCCTCTCCCCCACCAGTGTAAAATACCTCACCCCTGCAGACAGAGACAGATGGAGAGAGCAGCACCGGCCTTCCACTCAGCCCCAATGATTTATGCCATCACAGCGCACACACACACACACACACACACACACACAGCCACACATGTATGCACGGACATACACATGCACCGCTGGAATGAGATTGCACAAACAAACATGCATACACTCGTAGAGACAGACAGACAGAGACACACACACACACACACACACACGCACGCACGCAGACAGCTGAGTGTGTGATGGCAACTGTCTTATGTGAATGTTAAATGCCGGTGCTCCAGGGCTTTTCTAAAGGACACGTGAAGCTTTGAAGCAGTGACAGCAGAGTCTGGCATCATTTGTCCCACTCTTTGACAGTTAAAGAGAGGAGAGTATTAGAACACAGTGAAGGGATTTTATTTTCCCCTATTCCTTCTGAGTAATGTGTCAAACCTACTATGGCTGTGTCATATTATCCTGGAGGGTTTGGTGTCAACTGCATCAAGTTATCTGCTATACGTAGCTCCCTGCAATACGACAACGCGTTCAGTCAATTCTGTAAAATGACAACCCAAATAACTGTGTGAGTGTGTTTATTTAGGTATGTGTGTTTGCACAAGCGTGTTTGTGTGCCTCTCCAAGTGTGTGTGTTGTGTGAGTGGGAACAATGACATGCGTGCAGTACATGCCAAAGTATGTGCCAATGATCTTTGAGTAAGGTCACGGTACACTATGTCCTCGTCTCAACATCTCATGTACGCATGCAGGCACACACACACACACACACACACACACATACACACACACACACACAGACACACATACACACACACACACACACACACACACACACATACACACACACAAAAATGCGCACACACACACACAGACAAGCGCACACACACACACACACACACACACACACACACACACAAATGTGCACACACACACAAAAATGCGCGCACACACACACACACACACACACACACACACACACACACTGGCCAATCCTGAGGGGAGAGGAGGGGTGTGGTGAAGAGGGGCAGAAGAGAGGAGAGGAGGGGAAATGGGGGAAAAGAGAGAGAGAGAGGATGTGTAGGGCTGCTGTGGAGGGAAATAGGGCTGTGGATGGAGAGAGAGAGGAGAGGTGGGGTTAGAGCTGCTGTAGAGGGGGAATGAGGGATAGAGGGAGAGGAGAGGAGGGGTAGGGCTGCAATGGAGGGGAAATGGTTTATCCTCTAGCTCAGGTAAGGGTGACCTGTTTGTCTCTGTCTGCCTCTGTTACTCCCCTCATGTCTCTATAATAGCGCTGTGATAAAGCAGGTCCAGGCAGCCGGCATGTCACAGCTGCTCACAGCAGCACAATGGCACCAGGGTCCGGGTCAATCAATTTCAATTCAGGAGATTGAAATGAAACTCCCTATTCAAGCTTTGAAAAGTGCCATTCATTTTTCAGTGAATGAAAGTAAAAGTGTGTGTGCATGTTGGACACTTCTATCCTTGGATTGGCAGTCAAGTCCTTCTCTCCCTTCCTCTCCTCATCTTCTTAATCATCTTATTCACTACCCCCCCCCCCCCCCCCCCATCTCCACCCAGATTCCCTTCATGTAAGGTGTGAGAGTCTTCCTCTCTGCTCTCACTGCCTTGCCTTCATCACGTTCATTTGCAAAGAAAACAGTGAGATGGTTAAGGTGAGAGGTGATAGAGAGAGGTGGGGGCCAGAGAGAGAGAAAGGGAGAGAGAGGGAAGGAGGGAGGGAGGGAGAGAGAGAGAAATGTGGGGTGTAGAGAGAGAGAGAGAGAGGAAAGCAGAGAAAAGCCTGGCCTGCAGCTGTGGGAACTTGTAATAGACGTTCTCTGTGCCGGAGCAGGATGAAAAGAGCGTGAGCTGTTTTACAGAATCAAGACTCTGTAGTCATTACTATTCTGTCTGCTTAGGGCTTTTAAACTATTCATCACAAGGTTTACTTACTTCTCCTCAAAATAGAAACAGAGATATTCATGTGGTGTAGTTAGATTCATAGATATGCTGGTAGATATATAAATGTACATTGATATTATTCAGGTCAGGGTTGGGCTCAATTCCTTTTCAATTGTGCCATTTCAGGTGATGAATTGAAACTCCAATTCAGAAAAGTTCAATTTAGATCCAATGAGGATTTGACAATGTTCAGAATTTCACTTTATCTCCTGGATTGACAGAATTGAAATGGAACTGATCCAAAACCCAAATTCAGATATGCTTTATTGACACAGACATTTGAAATGCAAAAGGAGTACCGGTAGTTTTGTTTGAACATACAGTACAGTAATACAGTTATAAAGCTCTACCAGGAATGTCTGTGTACTGTAGGTCTCACAGTAAGCCCATGTTTACATATAGTCTTTTCCACTGTTTTGATCTCATTTGAACCGCCCCCCCTCCTCCTCCACCCACTCATGTACCGAACTCACAGTGAATATATATCCTCTCATTTCATTCAACCTGAATTTGTCCCATTGAGATCTAATCTATTCAGCAGTAAGAGAGGACAGCACATGTTTGACCTCTCTACATTGGTATATAGTCTATCTATACTGTATACGGTACACTATGCACTGCCATTCTCTCTGTTGCATTGTCCTTCAACTGCTTCATGTAACCATGCGCTATCCATACCATATGCTCTCCGTTCAAATGCAGCATGTTGTCCCTCCCTACCATATGTACAGTATTTACCTAACAAAAGATATTTCAGTGTACCAGACAGTGAACCGTCTGTTTTGTGTGCTCTCCCTCTGTGCTGCCCGTGGCAGCGTGGGGAATGTAATTCCACCTTTGTGGATCAATAAAGCCCATTGTATTCTAACGTATACTATACACTCTATTCTAATCTATTCTCCCCCATTAACAAACATATGGGTGCTCTCCCTGTTATGGCTGGTATGTAATTAATAGGCATAGTGGGGCAATTAAAATTGGGGGACTTTATGGGCATGCTGATTAAGATATTTAAAGCATGAATTTCAATGAACGCTGCCTACCCGAGGCCCTCTGTTTTTGTGTGTGAGAGTGTGTTTGCTTGTTTATGGGATTGTTTTCTAGTTGCTTTCTGGCTTTTCGCGTGCGTGTGTGTATATGACTAATAGCAGTAGAGAAAGCCACAAGGGAGTGTGTGTGTGAGTGTGTGTGAGTGTGTGTGTGAGTGAGTGTGAGTGTGAGTGTGAGTGTGAGTGTGAGTGTGTGTGTGTGTGTGTGTGTGTGTGTGCGCGTGTGTGTGTGTGAGTGTGTGCATGGAGCCTGATCCAAAACCACAACAGTTAAGCAATTATCCTTGACTTTTCTTTTACCGTATGCAATTAATTTGCAGCCTTCCAAAATAGCAGCACTGTTGATAAAGACTTTCCACCATAAAAAACGGTCACTATAAATTCAAAACCAACTGACGGTGGGACAGTATTATTGGGACTGTACACTCAGAGCCTCCTCATCCGTTTTCAATGACAATGATTATCGCTTGGAACCAGAGGTCTGCAACTCGTTTCCAGAGGGGAATGTGTGTATGCAGATTTCCACTGCAATCCATATTCGCTTCCTTAATTGGTTCAATTAGTTCTCACAAATACTGTATGAATTTAACACTCTGCCTGTCCTCAGATAAAGTCCAGTAAAATTATTACTGGGCAGAGGTTATAAATTGTGTTCCCAACGGTGTGGCTTTAATACACACAGGATTTGAGGCCATTTGTGTGATTGAGAGTGCTAATAACTGTAATGCTGACACTGTAATGAGTGACCACCAGTGTACAGGCTCACCGTGCACTCATATCTGAGGCATACACTTGCAGGAACGTGCACACACACACACACACACACACACACACACACACACACAGAGGCACGCATGCACACACACACACACACACACACACACACACACACACACACACACACAGGCCTTATTGGATCAGTGTTGGGACCCCTGGCATGTGGTGGTTTAGTGATTGGTTTAGTGACATGCTCAACCTCTGTGGCTTAATGGCTGCTCACTCTAATGGCCCTGCTCAGAAAAAGAGACTAAAACATTATGGAATGAGGAGTATTTTGCACACTGCATTTGCATCACAGAGCTCCTTTCTGATGACTGAGCGTGGGGTATGTATCGATCTGTCAGTACATTAGTGTGGTTGGACCAAAGGCCATCACCATGATGGAATCTCCTGGAATTTCCTGCTTGCTCCATATTTCAAAATCATTTTTGGCTTTGATTACATTCTAATTTCTCTCTCTATCTACCTCTCCCTCCCTACCACTACCTTCTCCTCATAATTCTCTCTCTCTCTCTCTCTCTCTCTCTCGTTCCTAACCATGCAGTCACAGGCTCCATCTGGAACAGTGATATTCTACCAGCCAGTTGGGGAACTGTGGTGCTGGCTGTGGAGAGCAGACTGTCCTTCCTCCCAGTGCTATTTGTAGGTCTGAGAGAGACTGGGTGACTGGGAACAGCAGGATGATTCAGCGCTACAGGGTCAGGATCTATGATAATGTACCAGGGGAACATTTCCATATAATGAACACACTATATCTTCTTTGGAAAGGTCCTCCTGAGGAAAGGAGAGCAGGGACAGGAAGAGCAAGAGAGAGCGAGGGAAAGAAAGAGAGAGATGAAGAGAAAGAAAGAGAGAGAGACATCAAGGGAGATCTTGAGAGAGAGCAAGAGAGGGCGTGGTTAGTGAAGGAGAGAGACAGAGAGAGAGAGAGAGAGATCAAGAAAGAGCTGAGAGAGAAAAAGGGGAGAGAGAGAGAGAGAGAGAGAGAGAGAGAGACATCAAGGGAGATCTTGAGAAAGAGCAAGAGAGGGCGGGGTTAGTGAAGGAGAGAGACAGAGAGAGAGAGATCGAGAGATCGAGAGAGAGAGAGAGAGAGAGAGAGTGTGTGTGTGTGACAGAGATATCAAGAAATAGCTTGAGAGAGAAAGGGAGAGTCAAACAGGGAGAGAGTTAGAGCAAAAGAAGAGAGAGAGAGAGAGAGAGAGAGAGAAAGAGAGATGATGTTAATACAGTACAGCCTGCAGTCTCGAGGTCCCTCTGCAGCACTTGTGAACACTTCTGGCTGTGTTGAGCATCAGCTCTTTCATATTGGCCTCCCCCCTCCTCCTTCCCCTATGCTACCGTAGTGTGTGCGTGTGTGTGTGTGTGCGCGCGCGTGTGTGTGTGTGTGTGTGTGTACACTGTGTGCTCTGTGCTGCAGCTCTTTCAGAGGGTTAAAACAGAGAGCACTAGGCGTTTTTGACTCGCTATTGGATTATAGATGAGAATAATATGATAATGTGAACCTCAATACAGTACATGCTCTGTAGATAGGCCCCTAGTACACACTGCAGTGTCTGTGCCGAGATCACAACCTGTCTAGAGATCTCTTCAGTGTATTTTCAAGGTCTTAACCAAACGTCTGACAGGCTCAAACACACTCCCTAAACAAAGGCCTCATTCATCAGCGATTACTCTCTCCCCTGTCCCGCCCCGTCCTCTCCCCCGTCCTCTCCCCTGTCCTCTCTCCTGTCCCATCCCCTGCTTACACCAATCCTATGCTTTTAAATCCATATGGGGGTTTACACACACACACACACACACACACACACACACACACACAGAGACCGAGAAAGATACGTGAACATAAAAACACAGACTTAAGGATAATCACTGCATCTTTCGCCACAGATGCCTATCATGTTATTGTGTATTCCTTTTATGTGCAGTATAGAGCAACAGTCTGCTCACGTCTTCTCTTACACACGTGCTCTCACACACACACACACACACACACACACACACACATACACACACACACACACACTCACACACTTCGAGAGAAGGGTGGAGAATTGGGTGGCAGATGCAGTATTGAGAAAACCCTATACATCCCATGCCAACCACACCTCTCTCACAAGCAACAACACAAGGTAAACATGTTCCGCTGTGTGTGTGTGTGCTGTGGCTAGTGTAACCTATTGTATCACCAATCTTAATGGATTTCAGGACACAACTGAATCACAATGACTTATCTTTGCATTCAAGATTAAGATTGTTTTTTTATTCATACAAAGGGTAAACTTTTCCAGTTGTCTATAGTGCAAATTACATAGATAATTTTTTTTGTGTATTTATACATAGAACATGGGAATGTACTTCATTACAAACGAATAAACAGTCAAATATAGTTATATCTTTTTTTCATATTCATACAGTGTTTCATAGACATCCCATGGTGTGGAGGCCATCTCACTCCCATTAAAATACATAACAAAGCTGAAAGTGTTTAAAACTGCCACATTATTGACTCATCATTGTAAAGGTAAGGACCCATTTGTGGTATGGAGCAGAACAATCAAGGAACCAATACAGTGCCTCGATCCCCCTGATCAATACCCCGGGGTCTGACCTACCGGGTTGGGGGGAGAACAGAGCGGATCCATAACATTGATCCCCATTGTGATCCCCACTCCTCACTCATTAGATCCACTCTATTAAACCCCTTATGCACCTGTCTGTAGGTCACTGGCCCAGGGCTTTACTGTACTGGGAAAGCGGCCTCTGGTGTGTGTGTGTGTGTGTGTGTGTGTGTGTGTGTCTGTCTCTGTCTGTCTGTCTGTCTGTCTGTCTGTCTGTCTGTCTGTCTGTCTGTTTCTATAGTAGGAACAAGTCCCCAAATCTGTGGTGAAAGGCAACATTGTTGAAGGTCTGCAGCACTGCTCTGGTGTGTTTGTGGCCAGGGAGAGTGAGGGAGCAGCAGAGGCAGCTGAGGCCTTCTGAATGTGGCAGAGTCACAGTGACAGGGTTGAAGAGGTGTCTTGTGTTTACAGGGGAAGACAAGAGGTGGGTTTAGAGGGCTGGAGGTGGATTGTCAGGCTAAGGCATTCTTGGTTAGGCAGATGGTGTGTCTGTGGTGTGTGTGTGCGTGCATGTCACTTGGATGGAGTTAAAGCGGACAGGACTGTGTGCATGTGTGTACAGTATGTGTTACTTTGGTGAAGAGCTGAGGCAGACAACACTTTGTGTTTGTCAGTGTGTGTGTGTGTGTGTGTGCGCATATGAGCGTTTGTGCGTATGTGTTACTCTTGGGTAGAGTTGAGGCAGACAGGACTTTGTGTGTGTGTGTGTGTGTGTGTGTGTGTGTGTGTGTGTGTGTGTGTGTGTGTGTGTGTGTGTGTGTGTGTGTGTGTGTGTGTGCGAGTGTTTGTGCATGTGTGTTACTCTGGGGTAGAGTTGAGGCAGATGGGATGTTGTGTGAGTGTGTGTGTGTGTGTGTTACTCTGGGGTAGAGTTGAGGCAGATGGGACTTTGTGTGTGTGTGTGTGTGTGTGTGTGTGTGTGTTACTCTGGGGTAGAGTTGAGGCGGACCGGGCTCGGTGGCACGGTGGAGACAGCATCAGACATGACTGCAGTCTTCACTCCCATCTTCTTTAGAGAACGCTCGTCTGTCACCGAGAGGGAGCGGGAGAAGGCGGGGCGAGGAGCTGCGGAGGGACCTGAGGAAGGGACAGGGGAGAGAGGGTGAGGGGTGGGGGACTTTGGATGTCCTGTAATTTAGGAGCAGCAAACAGTGAGCGAATATTTATTGCTGTATTCTTCTTTATTGCTGGAGTCCTGCACAGTTGGGAGTGTGTAATTTCTAATTGATGTAAATCTTAAAGAGAAAGCGATTAGGAAAGGACATCTCATACATGAGGAACCCATTCTTAAAACTATTTTTACCCTACAAGGTCAGATTTTAAAACATTTTCTTGCACATCTTGCAAATTCCTTCAATTATTTGATTACCCTATGGTATTCACTATTCACCTATTCTCCAATGAAAACCTCTACCGTCAAAAAGATACATTTACTTTTATTAAAGGAGAATGAATGAGATCCATTCCTCTTTGTAAAACCCTCGATCTGGCTGCAGTAGCATTATTTGGCCTGTAGGTGGTCACGGCAGTGCAGCGAGCTGCAGCAGGTTGAGCAATGACTGCAGATCCGTTTCAGCCTGATGTCTCCCATCTCACACACACACACACACACTCGCGCACACACACACGCACACACGCACACACGCACACACACAAACACACACAGCGCAGACGGCAGCAGGCTGCTACGGGCCATATTGTGGATGCTGCCTTTGATATCAGCAGCAGGCGATTGAGATTCACATTACTGACCAGCAGGGGGCAGGGTGACCACACACACACACACACACACACACACACACACACACACACACACACACACACACACACAGCCTAACACACCCACCCACCCACACCACACACGCACAGACACACACAGACCCCCACCAGGGCTGACATTTGCAGTAAGTGCTGCAATGGCTGGTTATTTATGTTGAGAGTGGTGGAGATGGGGGGAGTTCAGCAGGTGGCTGCATTACGCTGTTTATCAGACTGACGCAGTGGCATTATCACTTTATGGACGAATGTAGAAAACCTACACGTCTCTCTTTCACGCTATCTTTCTCTCTGTCCTCCTCTCCCCAGCGGGCTCGCTTCTCTTCAGCTCTCCCTGCTCGCTCCCTGATCTCGCCCTGCTTGTAAAATAGCTCTTCTTCTCTCCTCACTCTCTCTCTTTCTCTCTCTCTCTCTCAGTTTCTTCCCCTCCTTTTCCCTCTCTCTCTCCAGCCAGCCTATCCCTGGTCTTTATCCCCTCTCCTTGTCCTCCGTATTCTCTGCCCCTCCCCCCCCTCTCTCCTCCTCCCTCCCCCTCCCTTGCCTTATACCCCATTCTCCCTCTTTCTCCCTCCCCTCTCCCCTACTTCTCTTTTCCCCCTCTCATTTTCCCCTGTGACCTTCCCAATCCTCTCACCCTCCTCTCTCCCCTATCTCCTCTCTATTGCCTCTCTCCACCTCTACCCCCTCCTCTTCCTACTCCAGTCTAGTATTGTGTCAATAGTCAGCCTTACCTGTATTGTTGTTTTGGGTTGATTTCAGTTTGCTGTTGGTCTGTTCCTGCAGCTGTTTCTCATACTCTCTCACTTCCTCCAAAGTCATTCCTGTAGGGGGAAGAAAGCCCATACAGACTGTGTTATAATGGTTCTTATAGATGTCTTATGTATGTTATAATACATAATAACCATCTGTTATACCAACCGTGCCATTCATCCGTCCATGCCACTGCCTGTCTGTGCCCAACCAATAGAATGTCGCGGATGTTCTGTCAGGAAACAGACAAATTGTAAAACAAAGCTCTCATTGGTTTTCTCAGTAGTGAACCCGGTATGTTCCAAGAATCGGCTTTGAGTCCAAAGTGTGTACTAGTGCTGGGAAAATCAATCCAGGTATGTGAACAAAGAGATGGCAGCATACAGCATGTTATTGTTGATCCAAAAGCAGCACTTCTAAGTGTGAGAGTATTGTTGGTCTCATACCTAGATTCACTAGTAGACCTAAACACCTTGGATGTTGCATTTTGGATGTAGAGTACCTGTTTTCAAGCTACAGTATACTGTCATTTCAACATCATGTTTCAGTATAGGAAGAAATGCATGATGGTAAATATAGTTTTCTCTGACCTTGTGTATGAATTCCTCAGTCCTGCCCTGGAAGCCGTAGACCTCGAAGCTGCACTGCACCCTCTTGTAAGAGCACATGATGGGCTTGGTGTCCTGCTGCCACCCCACCACCAGGGGGCCTCGGCCTGTCTTCTCAGACACCCACTGGGACAGGTCCTACAGGATAAGGAGTTAAAAATTACCTGCTGAGTAAGCAAGAACACAGTGTGTGTGTGTGTGTGTGTGTGTGTGTGTGTGTGAGCATGTGTGTAAGAGAAGACGTGAGCAGACTGTTGCTCTATACTGCACATAAAAGGAATACACAATAACATGATAGGCATCTGTGGCGAAAGATGCAATGATTATCCTTAAGTCTGTGTTTTTATGTTCACATGTATCTTCCTCGGTCTCAGTGTGTGTGTGTGTGTGTGTGTGTGTGTGTGTGTGTGTGTGTGTCTGTACTGATTGACCTTTGTCTCTAAAGACTTACTGGAACTGCGGAAGTCTCTAACCTTTGAGCTCTGCATAGGACTGAATGTGTCTGTCTGTGGAAGAGGAACAAGCAATGTGTTTTGTGAGTGTGTGTGTGTGTGTGTGTCTGTCGGTGTGTACCTCTGTCTTTTTGTAGTCTTTATCGGGTACAGGGTCACCTAGGATATTCAGGAAACTCACACTCTCTGCTGGGGTCGGGCTGTCTCCAAACACCTGCACAGAGAAAGGGGGAGGTCACAAACACAAATAGAATCACACACACACACACACACACACACACACACACACACACACATACACATACATACATACACTCCGGAGTGAGAGAGGGATGAGTAGATGAGTAAAGAGGGGGAATAGTGAGGTCACACACCATAACACCCATCACAATATCCTACCCTTAGGGCGCTGGAGCAAATCATACAGCACAGAGAGAGTGGGTGAGAATATAAAAAGCCAGGGATAAGGGGGGGAAGGGGGGGGGGGGGGTAGCGGTCGAGGGAGATACAGTACACTTAGTGAGACATCGAAAGAGAAGAGGCAGGAGAGAGAGAAAAAAGCCCTTTATTTCTCGTTTCTATTGAGGCTGTTCATCCCTCAGTTGTTATAACAAAGAGAGAGCAAGACAAACCCGCAGCAAGATAATGACTCTTCTTTCGCCTCCATTGTGCTCTTGTTGCCCTGTGTGTCTAAGATCTAGTTCTCTCTCATGTTTGGAATGTATTGTCTACTGTCTGTGTTTCTCCTGCCTGTGTGCACGTTGTCTAGTCCTTGTCAACTTCTCCATGTCAAAAAAACATGGCCTCCTCTTATCTTTGAGCTCTGCTGGCATTCAGATATACGGCCTGTATGCTGTAGAGGGTGGCTCAGTGCCATAGCTCTCTCGGGATGTGTGTTCCTCCTAAATGAACACATGTAACCTGTGGCAGGCGGAACAGTGAAACAAGCTTTGCCACAATTCTGGACAAAAGCACAAATATATCTCTGTGTGACTTGTTGGTTCTTGTTCCCTGGTTCTCTCCGCTGATTACAGGGACATGATGCAACAACAGGGACAAACCTCCTGTGTGTGTGTGTGTGTGTGTGTGTGTGTGTGTGTGTGTGTGTGTGTGTGTTTCTGTGTTGGAATGGCATGACAAGGCCCTGGAAGAGGTAGTGAAACAAACATGTACACACTCTGTGGCTTAATAGATCTGCCGATATTGCATTCTGTGCTTTGCTTGTTTTCCTTGTAATGGCCACATCAATTTGATGAACATTTGCTTCACACTGCAGAGAAGCAATTTCTCTCCCTGCCCCTTCTTTTTCTCTTCCTCTCTCTCTTCATCTCTCTCTCAGTCCCTCTCTTTTCCGCTCCCTCTTAGTCTCTCTTTCTTTCTCTCTCTCTCTATCTCTCAGTTACTCACATTGTTGTTGTCACCGTTGTTGTTCTCAAACCTGGTCTCAATGCGGATGCTGAACTTGGGAAGGAAGGAAATCTACAGTGGGTGGAGGGAGGGGATGGAAGGAGGGTGGGGATGGAGGGAGGGGGTGGAGGGATGGAGGGAGGGCATGGAGGGAGGGAGTGGAGGGAGGGGATGGAGGAAGGGGTGGAGAGAGAGAGATGAGGTTATGTACACAGATATTTGGAGAGTGAAAAGGGATGAGCTCCACTGCATTAATGCAAATGATGTGTGAGAATTACTTACTGAGTACTCTGCAGCACCAGGGAAGTTCCATACGGATAGAGAGGGACATCATTAGCTACACGCACGCACGCACGCACGCACGCACGCACGCACACACTTGTGCACATACACATACAGTGATAAATATTTTAAAGCATTTGTAATGACAGCTGCTTAAAGTAAATAAGGTCTCCATAATGCATCGAGGTAACTGAGGCTGAGACTCTTTCACACATATTATTCACACACACACACACACACACTCACACACTCTCACTTTCACACTCACACTCATATACACACACACACACACACACACACACACACACACACACACACACACACACACACACAATGCTGATGGAGGAGTGTATGAACTTGTCTGACCTGTGATGGTGTAGGGGTAGAAGTTCCAGGCCTTCTCTGTCACATAGAAGATCCTCGGGACAAACGCACTCACCCAGGACGGCAGTTTACTGAGAGAGAGAGAGAAGGAGAGACATGGAGGGGGAGAGTGGGGGAGGGAGATTTAGATTCAAGTGCTTTTAGTGCCATTGTTATAGAGATAGATGAACAGTAGTGTTAGCTGTATGAGTACAGTGTAGGTGTTAGAGTGTGTGTGTAACCTTGTCCCCAGGCTATTGGGGGAAGTGTCTGGGAATGAGATTATAGTGTGTGTGTGATACCTGCTGAGGTAGATGCGTTTCTCGGTCAGCTGTCCCAGGCCATGTTGGGGGTGTGTGTCTGGTTCATTTCTCACCACCTCCACCCCCTCCCCTCCTCCACTCTGCTCACTACTGTGCTTACTGATCATATACAGCTGCCCTATCTTATACTGAGAGAGAGAAGAGGGGGGTGGATAGAGAGAGAGGGGGGGGGGGGGCAGGGAGGGAAGAGGGAGAGGGGGGAAGGAGAGATGTCAATTCTCCACCCTCCACTGCTTCCTTAGCACTGAAATGACACTCCTCCATCGTCCAATTAATGTAGATTGTATTCATTAAATATTTACCCACTAGATTAATCATGATGTTAGACTCTTTAGAAGTTGCCCCTAGGAACAGAGATCTAGGATTGGATTCCTCTCCCTGAACCCTAGCAGTAACCACAAAGAAACAGCCATTGACAATATTGACTCTGTAGCCTATTGACCTTGTGTTGTCTGCAAAGAGAGCTTAAGATCACAGAGATAGCTTTATAGTCCAATGTTTTGACAGGTACTGATGACTAAGATAAACCGTACAGGGTGTACAGGAGGGTGGTGGCTCTCTTTATCCGTGTGTCAAAAGCCTTTGACTGAATACGAAACACACACACACACACACACACAGACACACACACACACACACGTTTGTGTGTCTCATTCCGATACCTAAGTGGTCAATATAGTTCATCTGTGCGCTCTGGACAAACCTTCACATTCACTGTGAATACACTCGCTTCACTATCATGTTTATGCTAATTAGGTTCAAGCTAAGCAGGAATTGTAGTGCTCTCAGGTTTCCTTAGAACATGTACGGAGAGGTCCTGTTTTTAACAGCTATTTATAGTTCAAGCACTGGTGGTAACAGGTAGAGTTCTGTTGTTGAGCGGGAGGGAGGGAGAGAGAGGGGTGAGGAAATTGAGAGCTTCTCCCATTCTCTGCCATAGAATCCCTGTTTGCCCTAACCTCCAGGCAAAAATGCCTTTGTTTGAAGTTTGTGGTTGCAAGGCTCCAACCAGTCCAACTTGTTTGCCTACAAAGGAGAGCGAGTGGGCGAGAGGTAGAGAGAGAGAGACAGATGGAGAGATAATTTACACACAATAACATTGCGATGCTCACTGCCAGGTGTAGCCTATTTTCCTTGTCCAGACAGCTAAAGAACACTGAGGAGGGCTGCTACATGCAGAGCCCGTGCTGGGTGCTATGCATTCTGTTGACATCCATGTTATCAACATGCTGACACTCAATATGAAATGAAAACCTGTTACCTCAATTTCACACCAGAAACGTGAAACTTTCACTCCCTCTGTGTGTCCCAGATAGCAGAAAATGCATAATTACTTTACCCCCACCCCCCCCCGCCACTTTGCAGACACAAAAACACAAAGACACAAACACACACACACACACACTGATAAACACACATTTATCCAGTGTTCACACTTACCTCCTCTACAGTCAGTGGCATACATATTCTGTACTCCTTTAGCAACATGGCTCAATCATGAAATGTGTCTGTCTGTCTTTGTGTCTGTCCTACCTCTGCAGTCTCACTTGCATAGTAGTGTAAATGTGCTCAAGCCAAGTACAGTGGACTGCAGTGACCTCCTTTCTCCCCCTCTCTCCTTTTATCCCTTTCTTTCTGCTGATGTCAATGCTCCATTCAGGCAAGTCCAGTCCACTCCAGTGTGTATCTACTGTCTTCTTAGTTTTTCTCTTTTTTTCCCTCTTCTCTTTTTTGTTTCTTTCCCAATTAATCTCCTTACTCCTTCAGTCAACATTCAACTGTTGTCTTTCCCTCCCTCACTGTCTCTCCGCTGCCCTAGTTGTTTACTTTTTCTTTCTTCTTTCGCCCCAGTGTGGAACAGGTAATGTAGCAGTGTCGTAAGAATTAAACCTACTCCCTATACCTACAACACCTGTCTTTCTTTTCTTTCTGTCTCTCTTTCTTTCTGTCTCTCTTTCTTTCTTCTTCTTTTTATGTGGGGTGCTCTCGTGTGTAACCTTGCTCTCTGCTCAGCGCTCCGCCCTTTCCCCTCCACCACTCTCCACTGCTTTCAGTTCCTCACAAATTCCATCGCTCCCTCCTTATCTTTCTTCTCTCGCTCCCTCCCTCCGTCCGTCTCTCCCTCCCCCTCTTCTACCCGCCCACCTGACTTTACCTCCTTACCTGTTTCGTCTTTCTCTTTCCCTTTGTCACTCAGACTCTAATCTCTTACTCCATTGTTTTTAACAACAACAACAGTGCACATCTGATCTTGCAGATTCACCTACATGCAAGACCAAGCATTTCTCCTGCATTTCTTTCCTTTATCCAGGCATGTATGAAGCAGTATAATTTGTGAACAATGCACTAAGCTATGGTTTGACAGCTTTGACACATGCGCACAGAGCCATGGTCTTGAAGGCTCTTGGGGGGGATATGAATGGCTAACACAGAGTGGAGTGCAACAGAGGGCTGGTCAGGTGGCTGGTTGGATTAAACATTACCAGAGTGCTGTGAAGTGCTTCAATTAAGCACAGTAGCAGCCAGTCTCACTTACATTGTATAACCACACAACCTTGAACTCCTTTTTAATTGAATCCATGTTTAGTCAATGAAGGCTGAAACAGGAGCAGTCATCAGTTCTGGCCGTCGTCCTGTCCTTGAGTACTGGGCTATGTTCCCTCACAGTGGGTGAATCAAAAGAACGACACTGATGATGAATGCCAAGGTTCATAATGTTGCCTCACCAGAGGTGACAGAAGAGAAACAGATGCTGGGGTGTATAGGTCAGTTATGCCGCGGTAAAAGCGTGCATGACACAGGGCTGAGGGTTCTTCGTAGAATTTGAATTCTATCTCTGTCCCAATTCTCCACACCTTTCCTGAAGTGTGCCCTGATGTGCATTGCACTCCTCTACATGGATTTGAACACATAGGATTAAGTTAGTTTCCACCATATCTCTTACACCTGTCCATTCATTCCATGCGGGTGAGTGCATTAAGTCCATGCCACAGGAAAAGGGTGGAGATTTGGGACTCAACATGTCTATGGTTGAATCTCCTTGCATTTCCACCAGGGGAGGCAGAAATCAGAGGACAGGCTCATTGTAATGAAAGGAATGGAAGTAGTACCATTCCTCATTCAATTCCACACATTACAATGAGCCTGTCCTCTGATTTCTACCTCCACCAGTCTCTGATATCCACAGCATACAAGCACTGCTTCAGAGTGACTTCACAGAATTGTCCCTTTCCTAGTCTCCAAGTACTGTTACGACCAAGCCCGGTGGTCATAACAAAAAGGAGTCCACACATGATCAAGCATTAAAGTAACATATTTATTAACTTAACAATACAAGAATGTAAGGTGAAATCTGTATAATCAGTAGTTTGTCTAGTGTATGGATGAATGGAATGTGTGTTGTGGGATGTTGTATGATGAACAAAACAAAGAGGAACAAAACCAGAAGCCAACCTGCCTGTGGGAGAAGAGCCAAAATGGCTGATGGAGTTCACCATATAAAGCCTGTGGGCCACACCTGCACAGATGAACCACATTCTTTGGAAACCAGCTGACAGACAGGGTCGTCACCCCCCCACCCCCCCCCCCCCCTAAGGAAAGGGGCTCCGCCACAAAACTCCGCCCTCCAGCTTGCCTCTCCGTCTCCCACCTCAGCAACCTTGGATCTAAAAAAAAATTTGGCATTGGTGCACAAGACAAGAATGTTTTCTTTACCCTTTATATGACATGTCTAAGTCACATGGCTGTAAGAACAGTGCCGACCTCATCAACCACCAGTAAATACAATCAACTTAGTACCACTCGAGCCAACATACACATCAGTCCTGGAGAGCCCAAATTAGAGCTAGCGCTTATTTCTCCACTACAGAGTAATTAACTTGGTACTGATTGAACTTTAAAAAGTAAGCGATAGGCCCATCCACCCCGTTCTGCCAAATCAGCCTGCAACAGGACAGTGCCTGTGCCAACATTGCTTGCATCTGCTTGAAAGGCTGCTCCAAACAAGGAGCAGTGAGCAATGGTGCAGAGCACAACAGGGTCTTGACTTTCTCAAACGCCACTTGACATGTCCGACCACACGTACTTCACTTGTGCTTTAAGCAGGTCAGTCAGTGGGGCCACCGCCAAGGAAAAGTTCTTGCAGAAGCTGCGATAGTAGCCAACCACACCCAGAAAGCGCATCAGCTCCTTCTTAGTCATGGGAGGCAGACATTGCCTGACAGCTTCAAACTTCAAGCATGCACTGGCTGAACCACACCCTGACCAACCACTTTGCCCAGGTATACCACGGTTGCCTTAGCAAAGTCACATTTGTCACTTTCCAACCTCAGTGCTTGGATGCATAGGACATGCTGAGCCCAGGTGTCACTATAAATGACTGTCATCCAAATACATGGCACAACCCTCCAGACCAGAAACAATGCGATTCATCAGGCATTGAAAAGTTGCCAGTGCATTGCGTAAACCAAAAGGACTGGATATGAATACAGTCCAGAGGGTCTAATGAAAGCACAAATCTCCCTTGCTCTAGGAGACAACGGGACCTGCCAGTAACCTTTAAGATCAAACTTACTGACAATTCGCAGATCCTACCTGATCAACACAATCTTCCATTCACGGAAGTGGAAAAGAATCAGGCTTCATAATGTTGTTAACTTTACGATAGTCTGTGCATGGCCTGAAAGATGCATCCGATTTCCTGACTAACAGACAAGGTGAAGCCCAACTGGAACCAGAAGGTTCAGCTATATCATTATCCAACAGATACTTTATTTCTGAGTATAATTACTTACACTTGTCAGGTGAAACTCTATAGAAGTGCTGCCTTATGGGTTGGGCATCTCCAATATCAACATCATGCTCAATTAGATTACGTGAGGGTGCATCAGAGAACACAAGATAACTTTCAATTAGGTCAACCAACTCAGTACGTTTTGTGCAGTCCAAATGATTGAGAAGAGAATCCAAATTCTCCAACGTTTCAGAATTTTGCAACCTGCCTTTCAAAACCCCAAGATCAGAGGCTGAGCTCTCCTCATACACAAGGCAACGAGTCTAAAGCAACTGTAAATGCAGTGAACAGACCATTGAACTCAGCCTGAAAGGGTGAACCCACAATAGGCAACAATGCTAGCACTTGGTCGCCAGAGCTAAATTGTCTATGATCATAAAGTCGCTTCATCTTAGCTTGAGCACTTCCAAGCCTCTCTTTTGCCATTTTAACTGCAGAGAACACTCTGCCGGAAACCATTTACATAATCAAGCAAGTTCTGCGGTGGCTCCTGTAACTTTCAACTCTTGTAGTACAACTAGAGGGCCCCACACTGCATGTCCAAACACCAGATCATTAGGACTGAAACCTGTACTCTCTAGTACAACCTCCCTAACTGCCAACAGCAACCATGGCAAACCTTCCTCCCAGTCACAATCAAGCTCTGTACAATATGTCTGCAGGAGAGACTTCAGTGTTTGATCGAACCGTTCAAGCGCCCCTGGGACTGCGCATGATGGGCAGAGGACAGGTTGTGTTTAACATATAGCCGTTTCAGCACCTGTGCAAACATACAAGCGGTGAAGTTAGAACATTGGTCACTCAATGACCTTGGGAATGCCAAATATTGAGAAACTGAACTAAAGCTTTCACCACAGATCTAGTTGTTATTGCGTGTAAGGGATAAACAGCAGGATACCCAGTAGTTTGACACCGGTAAGCAGATAACTACTGCCAGACTTTGAGCGTTGCAATTGACCAACACAATCAACAATCAAGTGCTCGAATGGGCAACCCACCATAGGGATAAGACAAAGTGGAGCTGGCCTGATTGATCAGGCTTGCCAGTCAACTGGCACGTGATATGTTTTAATGTAGTTTGAGATGTCACTTCAATCGTGGCCAGAAGTAGTAACGCAACACCCGGTCATACGTTTTCCTCACTTCCAAATGTCCAGCCACATTGTGCTTGAGACCTCCCATGACAATCTGGTGAAAAGGGGACTACAATTTGCAAAATGGCATCACCTACAAAGTCCTCACCATGGGGCACCCATTTGCGAATTAATAACCCCTCCTGGAGGAAGTAACCTTGGGCAGAACTCACATTAACTGGTAATACTCTCTCAAAGAGCTCTTTTAACAAAGAGTCCAGCTGCTGTTCTGTCACTAAATCCTCCCAAGAAACCGAGTGGAACTGTTCAGGGAGAGGCCAATCAAATTGTTCTGAAATAGGCAAGGAATCCTGCCCAGTCACTGCCTGCTCAAGCCAGGAAGATAAACCTATCTGGAGAGCCCTCTGACTCTTCTAGGACAGGGGCAACAGGGCTTTGCTATGTAACCACATGAGGCCCCATCAGCCCAAACCTGCACACCAGCCAACTGGTTCCCAAGAATAAAATCAATACCTTGAACTGGAAGATTAGGCTGCACACCCACACAAACTTCAACATATGCACTGGAACAGGAAATACAGATAACACCATCCCCCGAATGACACAACTGCACTTTCGACTTGCCTTCACAGTTGTTACATGTGGCCCTATCAAAGAAAAAAGTCTGAGTCACTCACTGAATCTAGGAAGCAACCGCAATTTGACCCCTGTCATTTTGAGCAACTCTTACTGGAGACCCCGCTTCCTCCTTAAGCGAACCCTCTTTGATAAGGTCTAGCTTCCTTCTAACTGTAATTTAGCAAAGGCAGTTTTCTGTTTAATCTCCTCTAATGCAAGCTCATGGGTTTGATGCTCAAGTTTTAGCAATAACAGCTCTTTTTGTTGGTCAAAACGCCACTGAGCAACACCCGGGATACAATTGGAGGGTCCTGATTTCTACCTCCACCAGCCCCTGATTTTTACCTCCACCACCCTCTCCTGGTCTCCTTGTCTCCTTGACTTAATCTGCACTGTTGGAATAGATTATACTGGCTAAATCCCACCACCTTGCTTTCACCCATCCTATGCTTTCAGATCAGTGTAGATGGTGGAGTGCAGAGGCCACAAGTGAGATGTATCCTGTGTACTGTAGTCTCTATGGACTGGGCTGTGGCAGGCTGCTGGAGATGGTCAAGAAGATGATGGGTGAGGAATAGATTTAACAGGTGATCGTTCAATTGATTGCTCGATTGATTAATTCATTGTGGACCCTGTGGGGAGGAGCAGAGTGCTAACCATGGTGAAGATTGGAAATGGTGGTGGATGACTGATTGATTGATTTAGCCAACATTACAATCACAGTTTCCTGGCGTCCTTCATGGCCAAGGATAGGTGAAAGGATTGGTGAGGGTTTCATCAGATTGCTTACACCTATCAAGTCCTACCAGATCAGTGAATACAAAATGAATGGAAGCTCTTAAAGACTGTTGAAGCGTAGTATAACCTCTACGTTCCCTGGTGTGTGTGTGTGTGTGTATGTGTGTGTGTGTGTGTGTGTGTGTGTGTGCGCGCATGTGTGTGCGTGTGCGCGCGTGTGTGCGTGTGCATGTGTGTGGTTAGCAGTATGTAAGCTATATTCAGATGAGCAGGAAGTGCAAGGTAATTAACGAGCGGGCAGAATGCCATCTTCACATTACTGGCTCTTAAATTTCATAAGTGGTCACATGCCAAGGTCAAAGTGCAGGTTACCACCCTCTCAGAGGGTAGGTATGATGGAAGCGTTCCAGGCCTATTTTTGGTAATCATTAGATGGCCATGCCAGAAAGAACGGATGAGTAAGTAAGTCAGTACGGTGTGTTAGCTTTGTGTTCTCTTAGGGTTGGGGTTAGAGGTCAAAGGGTCAGGTTACAGTTAAGAGTTTAGATGAGGGTTAGCGGTTAGAATCAAGTGCATGACTGGAGTGAGCCCTCACTCCGTTCTCTCCAGCATGGACAGATAGTGATAACCTCCCTCACCCTCTCTTACTGCATCTCTCCACACATCCCACTGGACCCTTCTGATCTCTGTTTTAGTCCGATCATCAAAAAACCTGGCGTATTTGGGTCAGGCCTTAGCCTAGCTGGGAGAAAGGGAAAGTAACCGTCAGGGATTTTTACTTCGACTTTCTTTTCCATAAATATGTCTTTTCAGACGCTGTCTCACTGCACAAAAGCTGTCAGATGTAATTGTACTGTATTAAGAGGAGAATGGTTATTTTGCCCACACTGGCAGGTCTCTGTCTTCTGCCGTAGGTTGAAGACCCATCTCTTCAGGTTATCTTAACTGTCCCTCCTAAAGACCTCTTCATCCCCACTACCACCCTGTATGGTTTCTCTACTGTATATAAATGTAAACAAATAATAATAATTCTTACTTATTCTAGCATTGTGACTGCCAATGGCCCCTGGTCCTAGCATAGATTTATTTTTCTTATGATGACTAATGGATGGATGATTCACTTACTTAGACAAATGGATTTATTGTAATTCGCTTTGGATAAAGGCGTCTGCTAAATGTCCAAAATGTAAATGTAATGTAAATGTCTCTGTGTAACAGTGGCTCCTGTGAGTTGTGATGTAAGCTATGTCCTTAATCTCCTTCTAGTGGTATATCAGGTGGGCACTCAGCCATTGATTGGACCTGCTTCTTAATTGATACAGTACCACCAGAGACTGCCCATCATGGGGATAGTGATGGGAGGGGGGCTTAGTGTGTGTGTGTGTGTGTGTGTGTGTGTGTGTGTGTGTGTGTGTGTGAGTGTGTGAGTGAGTGAGTGAGTGAGTGAGTGAGTGAGTGAGTGAGTGAGTGAGTGAGTGAGTGAGTGAGTGAGTGAGTGAGTGAGTGAGTGAGTGAGTGAGTGAGTGAGTGAGTGAGAGAGAGAGAGAATACAGGGGGATGTGAGAGAGAGAGAGAGAGAGAGAGAATACAGGGGGATGTGAATTCCCCAGTGACCCGGATGAAACGGAGCGCTCACTTATCCTTATCGAATCCCGATCTCTTGTTGTCAAGCAGCGTCCCGTTGGGGGAGACCCACACATGAGTGAGGAGGACGGGATTATCCGGCATCGTTAGACGCTCCAGACAACGTTCCGGACTGTGCCGACCACTGCAGAAGGAACCAGGGTATTAAAATTCAACATGATACAGTAGCTGGGATTTTGTGAAAGGAGAGCTAGAAACGTTTTGATTGTTTCCCAAGACGCTGAGACAACACAATCTTACAACGCATGCTTGCGCTTGCGCACACACACACACACACACACACACTTGTAATCCTGAGACTCGCTTTCAGTCATAAAAAAGAATAATTCATTTGCAGGTCCTCCATATTCATGAACTCAGTGATATAAAGTGCATTCATTACATTGTTGTACTTATGTACCCCGATGAATAATAGATGTTATTTTAAATTGTTCATTGTTCTTTAATGTCATTATTAATCTGAACATGCAGCGAAACCACAGGCTTTCATCCACAAAGAGGAGATGGTGTGTGTTTGTTCATGTGTGCGTGTGTGCGTGCGTGTGTGTGAAAGAGATACACACACACCTCACACTGTAACCTACTGTATTTCTTCTCCAATGTGTGTATTTGAACCAATGTGTGTATTTTAGCTAGTGTGTGTATTTGAGCTAGTGTGTGTTTTAAGATGTTCAGAGCAGGGATGATCAGAGGGTGTGAGTTTAACACATTCATCTGGGCTCTCCAGAGGGACAAAAGTTGAGCCTCTCCACAGCGAGGACAAAAATGCCACGGCAAAAAAAGAATAAAAAAACGTAATTTATTCAGGGAATGGAGGGGATTTGCAGACAAGAGCGTGAGGAGGGGAAGGGCACTGGAATGGATTATAATTCCATTCATACAGCCGGTCTGTGGGAGCTATTGCTCTGTGGCCCAGGGTATATCCTTCTCCACACTCTGATTGAGAGAAATTCAATTGCCTCTCTCCTCAATGCCTAGTGTGTGTGTGTGTGTGTGTGTGTGTGTGTGTGTGTGTGTGTGTGTGTGTGTGTGTGTGTGTGTGTGTGTGTGAGGAAGAGAGAGAGAGAGAGAGAGAGAGAGAGAGAGAGAGAGAGAGAGACTGTGTGTGAGACTGTGGGCATGGAGAATATGGACACTAAGGGTGGGTTTGAATAGATCTCTTGCTATCCCTCTCTCCTTCTGTCAAGGCCCCATTGCCCCTCCCTTCCCCCCTCTCTCCCTGCATGCCAAGGCTCCCTGTCTTTAGTGTTCATGCCAGACAGGCTAGCCTGGCTCAGAGAATCATCCTAAGGGCTTGTGTCTTTAACACTATTCCACCGAGGGCCAAGTATCCATTCCTCTCTTTACCTCTCCCTCCCCACCACTACCTTCTCCTCATAATCTCTCTCTCTCTCTCTCTCTCTCTCTCTCTCTCTCTCTCTCTCTCACTCTCTCTGGAGACTGAGAGAAGCACTCCTGACATGGCAGAGACCCAGTCGAGCTGAACGATCTGAAATTATTAGCCATCTCTCACACTGAAGCTATTTAATGAACTGCTTTTTAAGTTATTGTTTTTTTGAAAAAACATTTAGGGGATTTATCAGACCTAATAACATTTGGATGGTTATATGTGTGGCTGTGTGTCTATGTGGGGTGTGTGTCTATGTAAGGTGTGTGGGTGTCTCTATGTCTGTGTGTGTGTGTGTGTGTGTTGTGTACGTGTGTATGTGTGTGTGTGTGTGCGTGTGACAGAACTCTGGTGTTTGATTATTAGCTCAGAGCTAAACAGATGCGTAAACAGAGATAGGGGAACTTAGTCAGATCAGATTAAGACAAACACCAAAAATCAAACCCCTCAGACACACACACACACACACACACCTAGCAATAGCACTAAATTGTACATACTCTTTCGTATTCACACACACCCATGCCAACGCACGTACAACGCACATACTATTACAGCTACAAGACACACTTCAAATACTGATCATACATACACACAGCAAGAGGCTACAGTACACACACACACACACACACTGGCACACACACACACTGGCACACACACACTGGCACACACACACACACACACACACACACACACAAGGGCAAATACAGAGATGCATACCATCACATGCCTCATAAAACCTAATGGTAGCATTCCAACATTTCCTTAGGCATGAAGGGGAGAAAGAGAGATAGAGAAAGAGAGGGAGAAAAAAGAGAGAACACATACTTTAATGATGAATTGATTGATGAATGCAAATGAAGATGAATGCATGCGGCAAATAGATAACCAGAGGAATCTGACATGTTCCTTGGTTAAGGGGGCTCACCTTTACTGCTGCAGAGAAATGAATGGCTGATGTCTATCTGGCCTATTAATACAGTAGCACAGCCAGTACACCAATGAACCAGATATTGATCCTTATCCCATACATATCATATAGCCTTGCAGAAACAATGGTTGCTCACTATCTCCCATCGAGGCCTGATGACTGGGGCTTGGAGTTCCTTCCAGGCACAGATCTAGGACCAGCTCTCACCCTCCCCATGTCCTTTATCCTAACCTTAACCATTAGATTCATGGCTATATGCATATTAGGTACAGTCCTGGGATAATGGCGTCAGATAAGTGGCAAATGCCGAGCACGCGCAATCTGGCGCTGTCGAGCAAGAAAGAACTAGCGCTCTATCTAACTATATAGAGCGCGCACAGGTAGTGTTGGGTAGAATTCATCAAAATTTAGAAAAACTCAGAAGTTACTTTACTCTTACAAATACACCCCCTCCGCGCATGAAATGTTTCCATTGTCCTTACAATATCCATCTCGCCCTAGCTGATGTTTTGCTAGAATATTTTACAGGTAAATGGCATTGTACAACATCTATTTAATGAGATGGAATATACTACTGAATATGCAAAACCAAGATTGGACCAATCGCGGCCTGACTGGCTTGTTATAATGCCATTGATAGGACAAATCGCCACAACAAACAAACCAACTCCCTATGGACTACAGGTTGTTATGTCTGAAAGTTTGTGACAATTGTTTTCTGTTAATAATAATAATAATAGAAAAAACTCTACAGGGCATGAGAAGCAGCCATGTCCGACAAACAACAAAGCCCCCAGATAATGTTTCTAACCATTTTATAAATTCATGCTGATTCATAATTTTAAAAAACGAACCCTAAACTAAAAAATCTCTCCTCTTGGACTAATGTATTGCGTGCGACAATTATTTTCGACTTGCAAACGTGACACTGGCACTCATGCTCGAAAGCGCTATCTCGTGCGTGCTCGACATTTGGCATTTGAAGCCATACTTGAGCTACGCTTTCTATAACATCGATCAGAGGTTGAGAATGTGTAGATGCAAGTGAGGCAAGCTGATCTACGACTGGGCTGGGTTCATGAGAGGGGAATGGCTTCCATACTGGCTCCCAGAGTCTAATAAGCATGATGTTGCCCTTGCCATGATGATCCACCATCATGCCTAGATGGCACCATGTTGCCGTCTAAGGTTAGTTAGAAGTCCCACCTATCACCAAGGCACACGCACACACAAACACGCGCACACGCACGCACGCACGCACGCACGCACACACTCTTTTACATGCATTTTCAGTCTCCAGTGTGTGTGTGTGTGTGTGTGTGTGTGTGTGTGTGTGTGTGTGTGCTTCAGATCTTGTGTATCACGCACCTCCGCACATATATTGATGAATGTTAAATGAGATGGAACTGAGTGATGGACATGTCACATTTTCAAATGTTCAATACATTCGCATCAATAAAGTGATACGTCTGCCCTACGGGAGTTACATTTTACCATGTGTGTTTATGTGTGTGCATGCAAATTAACCACGACTCTCCTCCAAAGGTTAAGCCCAATCATAAAATCATTTACAGTGGAGCATGGTGCAGAACCCGCTAATGATCCGTGGCGAGATATTGATCCATTGATTGAATGAATGGAGGAAAGAGTAACATACTGTATGGCTCCAAATATCAACTCTCTTCTTAAGTCTCTTAGCTGCATAGAAAAACACGCGCGTGCGTGTGTGTGTGTTTGGAGAAAGAGAAAAGTTATTCTTAGAATTGTAGGCCTAATTCAGATGAATTGATGATTTACTTTTTATGAATGAATACATATTGATGAATTGAGATACATTTTTGCCCACTGTAACACACTCACTCAGCTCCAGCAATCTCACACATATGCAGATATGCAGCACATGTCTGAATTACACAGCAAGATTTAGATCAGCATTGCCACCCCCCGTCTCTCGCACACACACACACACACACACACACACACACACACACACACACACACACACACACACACACACACACACACACTTCAGGTCCCTCTTCGCACAGAATACACAGGACAGGGTGACACTCACATGTGGATCCGCAGACAGTGGCGAAGCGCGCCTCCGTTTTGCTTGGAGAAGCAGAAAGAGCGATAGGAGGCAGGAGAATGGCAGGACGGCTGGGGAGGGAGGGAGCGTGGGATGGAGGGAGGGGGAATGCGGAGGGAGGGAGGGAGAGGGTGCAATAAGAGGGCTGAGTGGTTCTAGTAAATATTTATATTGCATTATGATACGCGGTAGAGTGAAAGAGAGAGAGAGAGAGGCAAAAAGAGGGAGAGATATAGAGCGTCCACCCCTTTATTAATATTATCCCAGACCGCTAAGTTTAGCATTCAACACGTGTCGCCAGTGATGGAGAGAGAGAGGGAGGGAGGAGGGAGAGAGAGAGGTTGACGGTTGCTAGGTGACGGGGCGCATATACTGAATTTTAACAAAAGAACAGGGAAAGAGGGAGAGGGAGAGAGAGAGTGAGAGAGAGAGAGAGAGGAGAGAGGGAGGGAGAGAGAGGTAGAGAGAGAGATCGTGAAATTGAATACATGTAGAATATATATTTAGATATATATTTTCAGGGGGAAAACCCGCTAACGGATACCTCAAAAGGGAAGGATGTGAAAAGGATGGAGGGACGAAGGGAGAGAGGGGGGAAAGGCTCTTGAAAAACAGTAAGTACATTTATTTTAATGAATTTGCGGTGCGAAGGTATTTCGCTCTTGTTTTGCCTACTGGTTAGATTAATTGCGGCTTGGGCAGTGAGCGGGTGCTACGCGTCATTGAGACAGGGATAGGGGCTCGGGTGTCGGCATCTGTAAAGCCGCTCGTGATGGAAAGATGGATGGCCGGAGATAGAGAGGTGGAAACGGCCGGCGCGCGGGGCTTTGACCCCTCTGTCATTGCTGCGCGTGAACACTCACCAGCTCTTTTACCCCCTCAACGCATAGGCTCTCTCTCACACATGTAGCCTGTAGATGCAATATGAAAAAGGCCACATATGGACACACACACACACACACACACACACACACACACACACACACACACACACACACACACACACACACACACACACACACACACCATCGGCAGTCCAATTAGCGAAATCATAAAACAGCATTTTGTTTGTGAACAGCATGTTTATTTCATTTATAAAACGGAGTTATCTGGTCTGTTTTACTTATTAAAATACTGGGGTTGGTTGTTCAGCAGTTTTTCCCACTTGCCTGTGGATTTATCAATTGAAGTGATCATGATGTTAATTTTGCAGGATAGGGCTACAGTGTCAGTGTGTGTCTGCATCAGTGTGTTTGTGTGCGTGTGCGTGCGTGAGCGAGTGTTGCACAGTCTTGCTCTTCTTCAGCTTTCTGTAAGATTGTCCATCAATCTTGAGACGATCTATTTATATCTCGGCGCGCTAGCTTGGGGAATTCGTTAAGACCACTCTGTCCAGGTACAACAAAACACTGTCATCCTCCTGTTTTCTCCAAGGTATACATTTTTTCTCAAACTGTGACTTGACTGAAATAATATCCTCCGACAGTTGAAACGCTGCTTTTCTGCCTGGGTTTGGAGAGTGAGCTCCGCTCTGTTGTGGTGGTGGATTTCTAAATTTACATGCCGTGTTTTCATCCTTCGGGTGCGTAAATAACTTTTTGTCCTCGCATCGCTTTATTCGTGGAGAAATGTAGCAGGTAAACAGTACTACAGGCCCCAATATAAGCAGAACCCCGGTTCTTACTGAACCCATACTCGTAGTATGAAGCGAGAGAGTATCTGACCTGTGTGGAATACACGGTGTTGTATTTCATAGATGTGCTGCAGTGTTTTTGGATGCCATATCAGACTCATTGGTCTGCATTGTGATATTTCACATAGAGAAAAATGCAGGCTGTATGATGATCGTTCTGAGCTGTTTGGATTCTCAAGCTGATGCATTGGAATCTTTTTTTTTTTTTTCCCACAGGTGAATATATTGACTATTCTAATTAGCAACACACACACACACACACACACACACACACACACACACACACACACACACACACACACACACACACACACACACACACACTGCAGCAGCAGCACCGTAATGCATGCGTTGCTGGTAATGTGTTGCCTTCAGTGTCAATACAGCCCCCACTCTGCCGATCTGTCTTACTGTCGCCCACAGAGATCTCTACTGTACCAGCTGTGAGCAGGGGGAAGGGGGGAAGAGAGAGAGGGAAAGAGGGGGGAAGAGAGGTGAGGAGAGGTAGACAGAAGGTGTGGAGGAACAGGATATGTGTACAGAGAGCGAGAGAGAGGAGGTGGAGATGGAGGGGAAAGAGAGGAGAGCGGGGTGAGAGATAGGAAAAGACAGCAGAGGGAGGGGAGGGAGGGGGAAGAGAGGGAGACGGGGAGGGGGCTGCTGGAATTGAATATCAGAGGGGGGACATGGTTGGAGGGCACAAGTGGAGAGATGAGAGGAATAGAGTCAACGTTTGTGTGCTTTTTTCTCCCTCTCTGCTCTTCATCAATTTCACCTCATTGATTCCTCTACTTTTTCACGTAACAAGCTCTACACTATCCTCCTTTTCTCAACTCTCATTTCTTCCTGCTATCCGCCTGTTTCTTCTTCCCTCAATCCCTTCCGTTTCTTCTTCCTCACCCCGGCAACCTGTGTCCTCCTCCTCTAACCCCCCCTTCTTCCATCACACCTTCCTCTCTTCTTCTTCATCTTCCTTTCCTTTCATCCTTCTGTTTTAATGCAACATCAGGGGTTAGTCTCCCAAATCCCACCCAAACCCCCACGCACCCCCCCTCCCTCTCCATCGCACCCCCTGTTTTTTTTAATACCACTAATTAAGGTAAAGCTCGTTAACATAGAACATCAATTAGTCTTTAATGAGATCAGAGGCTGGTGTTTTGGAGCGATTACAGTACTCCCCTCTCCCCATGCTCTCTTGTGGATTGGGCTGGGCTGTATTGATAAACAGCATGCTAATTCACATTAGCCTGTAGTGCCAGTAGGCCTAAAAGTCTGGGTCAGGAGAGGGAGGCTAGTTACAGTAGCACACGGCTGCATAGACAAATACACAGACAGACACTGACAGAGAGACAGGCAGACAGGCAGGCACAGACATGCACATACTGTACTGACAGACAGTGAGATAGTAATGGGGACACACATATTCACGTTCAAGAGAGATGATCGACCTTGTGAGTGCATACATACACACACACGCACACGCACACACACACACACACACGTACACACGCATGCACACACACACACACACACACACACACACACACACACACACACACACACACCCAAAGGTTTATTTTGTGGATATAATAAGTCCGGGGGCTGTTAGCTAACACACAGCTGCACATGGCTGCACAGAGTACACAGGTACACATACTCACAAAGTACATACTGGCATACACCCATGGGTATGCACACACACACACACACACACACACACACACACACACACACACACACACACACACACACACACACACAGCAGGCATGTCTGCACATGGCTGCACAGCACACACACACACACACACATACACACTTACACTTACACTTACACACGCACTTGCACTTACACACACATATGCACACACAGCAGGTGTGTCTTTGCGATGAAAGTGGACCTCTAGCATGGCTGCATATGGCTGCACAGTACACACACACACACACACATATGCGCATACACATCTTAGGAGCGCAGGAATGTTTTGCGCGGCGCAGCATTTTGCAGCAGTGTAGTGTGGTCCCTCATGATGATGGATGGGGCAGGAAATGACAGCATAAGTGGTTATTAAAAAGAGGAAATGGGGGCATTTATAAAAACTATGTTAGCCTGTGTCTGCGGCCCACGCCGTGTGTCACCCTCCAGTATGTCACAGCCCCAACGCTCCCAGGGCCACATTTACTAATGGTATCTCTGGGTTCGCAACTTCACCACAGTCCAAGAGCTGGCTTTTATTCAGTTCAAACAGGCTTTGTATACACTGCGGTCAGAGATTTTCTCAGCGTTTGCACCCCGTTTGCATCATGTTTTGTAAATGTCTTTCTTTCTTATGGTCTTACTCCTAATAACCTCTAATGTTGTATGTTTTGTCCTACCTGCTGAATGTGTTATAAACAGCAGGTGCAAACTTTACACCTGTTGCAAATGCAATAACATCCCTCACATCTGAGCACCTGCTGCCTTCAGCAGGGAATAAGACAATATCAAAGAAAGTGGGCAACAATGAATTGATATGGATGAGAGCTCCAGGTGAAGACAGTTTCATGTTCCTAGCCATTATGTGTTTTATTTCCTTATGAACATACCGGAACAAACAGCTGCATATGCTACAGTATGTGCAGCAAATGTGTCCCAGGAAGACAGTGAATTTCCCAGCTGCTTCCTGGTCTTACCATCCCAGCATCTGTATGTAGCATTAGGCTTCATCAGCTTGATTGTGGTCTGAGGAATGCTCAACATGGCAGCTGTTTAGCCATGACATTTCCATTATCAATCTACCAGGCATCTGCAGCCTCTGAAAACTGAGAGAAGAGAGAGAGAGAGAGAGAGAGAGAGAGGAGAGAGAGAGAGAAAGAGAGAGAGGAGAGAGAGGAGAGAGAGTGAGTCTATGTGTGTGAGTGAGTGAATGAGTGTGGATGAATCTTATTATATCTCCTGCTGGTCTCACTCACATACTGTCCTGGACCTGATGAAGGCATGAGATCATCACTTGATTGGGTTCTTGGTGTGTGTGTGTGTGTGTGTGTGTGTGTGTGTGTGTGTGTGTGTGTCTGTGTGTGTGTCTGTGTGTCTGTGGGTGGGTGGGTGGTGTGCGTGGGCGGGCGGGCGGGCGGGCATGTGTGTCAATTTGTGTGTGTGTGTGTTAAGTGTGTGTTAATCAGTTTGTGTGAGTGTGTGCGCGTGTTCTCTCTTTTTTTTTTTTTTTTTTTTTTTTTACTTCGGAGTGACTTGATGACAGCAAGCGATCCCCACGTTTTTGTGGGTGTGAGAGAGAGAAAGGCTACACAACAGGAGGCTGACATTCTCAAGACATTCTCACCACTTTTCTCTCAGCTCTTAACATTTATCATCCAACCCTTGAAAGCAAAGAGACAGAGAGAGAAAGAAGATGGCGAATTTCACAGTTGTCTTTGCGTGTAACAAACTTCACAGGTTCGGCAGCCATGGATTTTACCGTGTGAAAAACGCAACAGGAGGCTGACATTCCTCTCACCAGATCTTAGTCTTGAAATTCATCAGGGGATTCCAAAACCCCCAGAAAAGAGGGGCTGATTCTCACAGCCTCCTCTCCTTGATAGGCTTCTGTCTGCGTAGGGGTGCATTTCCTGAGCCAAGGCGTTTGTCAGACGTTTGTAGGGGTAGGATGACAGAAGTGTTTCTAGCACCCCCGGTTGTGATGCGGAGGCAGGGCCAGATGTGGTGTGAACACAGCTCCAACGCAGCCCTGCGTTGTTATGCAGCGTTAGATTCTCATTCTGTCTGAAGGAGGAATACAGGCCCTGCTGGCTCTAGAAACCCAGTACTGTACAGTGGAATGGTCCAATGTTGTGTAACTCTGGCTCATACTGTAAGTTCAAAGAGTTAGGCTGTGTGTGTGTGTGTGTGTGTGTGTGTGTGTGTGTGTGTGTGTGTGTGTGTGTGTAGTTGTACTGAGGAGTCACAGTCACTGAAGGCTTTCTTTACACTTGTTTAATCTGTTTTAGAATTAAGATTCTGAATCATTACTATGCAGCATTAGAGTCAGGGAGCCATTTTCAATGGTTGGTGTTGTGGTTCTGATGTTTAAACTAGCATAACCCGCCGGTCCTCAAGGCTGCAGTGTCTGCTGTTTTTCCCTCTTACCTTTTAATTAGTGACTGATTTAGACCTGGGTAGACTGAGTGGCTAATCAATTAGTATAATGGATGATTTACTGTGAGTGCTGGTGAGAGTCGAGCCTTGGTTTGTATGTGAATCACACTCTTTTGGTAGAAAACTTCAGACCCAATCCTCAAGGCTTAACGTTATACAATATAACGTAATACAATAGCTTTTTTTTTTGTAATAAGCATTCTATTACATTCCATTTTCCTCATTGCGGGGCTGAATATTAGCCCTGTCTCAGACTGGCTGTACTGTATGCTGGACTGTACTGTGTACTGGACTGTACCGTATGCTGGACTGTACTGTGTACTGTACTGTGTACTGTACTGTGCTTCGTGTGTGCTGCTGATTAGTGTTATATGTATCTTTCACAAGGAGGACATTCAGATTCAGACATGTTACAGTATGTGTCGAGTATGATTCCATTTCAGTCCATAGCCAGTGCTGGGTATTGAAGCTGCCCCCGACAAACAAAAAAGCCTTTTTGGTCCCCCGTCCTAAACCATGGGTGGGGGTCAGTGAGGGAAAATGACTTCCTTTAAAACACACGTAATAAGATAATCCTGCAAGCCGTACATTATAAGGACATCTTGACAGTGGATTTCAACAAAAAAAAACAATCTATATGTAAATCCAGTAAATGATGTGGTATTATACCCAGTTTAGGGATGCTAGAGGCTGGGCAATGTGCATTGCTGCAGTTCCCTCTGCTCGCATTCTGTACTGTGTTAGATGTCATATGACTTCTGGAAATTAAATATATTGTACCTCCATGCCCCCCTTACTGTAAGCAGTGCTATTAGACAAGTATTGGCAGAGGGAAAGTGACTCCCTGTTGGCTCCTTTTACAGCCATCTTTGTGCATACTGATGGGATGAGCAAGCGATGCTCTAAGTCAAGTTTGTCTAGTACAGATGTACTTATTGAAAACCACTCTGTGTTGTATTGTGTGGATTCCTCAGATACAGGGTCCCCCCGGGACCAGCCTTTCCACAGGAAAGCAGATGACCTTACTGATATTTATGACTACGCACTCAGGAGGCTAGTAAAGCATTTGTAGTTGATGTTTTGTGAATGGGGTTATTATTATGATGTGTGTGTGTGTGTGTGTGTGTGTGTATGTGTGTGTGTATGTGTGTGTGTGTGTGGAGGTTGCAATGTCTTGAGGATTAAATGAATGACAGTAGTATAATGTCAGAGTGAGATTACACATTGAGCTGCACGACAGTGCAGTGTGTCTCTGATCACAGGTGACTGGCTCAGGCTGCATAAAGATGAGCAGACACACACACACGCGCACAAAGACACACACACACACACGCTTGCACACACACACACAAAGACACACACACACACACACACACACCTCGCTTACATATACACGGTGCTTGGGTTGCATAAAAAGCACACAGATATCACTGAGAGAAGCTTCATTTAGATGAGTGAAATGTGTGTTCGGGCGTGTGTGAGTGCCTGTGATGAAATAAAAGACATTACTGGTATTCCTTTTTCATTGTATATGAGTTAAAGGTATGAGTATGGAGTAGGGTCGTTTCACTACACTTAGTAATGCTATTCAGCTTACTGTACAGCACAGAAGGTTTCCATTACACACATGAAATATGTGCTTGTCTTGAGAAAAGGAGTCTGAATCTGAAATGTTACAGACTTGTAAAGCCTTTTCACATGATCCTGTTCAATGTTGTTGTAGAAAAAGATGGGGTTGAGTCCATGCTTTATTTGACGTTACATGAGATCTGTCCCACTCCCAACAGTGAACTGTGTGCTCCAGAATCAGCAGTCGTTTTTGGAATGGTAGAAACTGCAGTTTAATTTACAGTAGATGAGTCTCTGACAGGTTAGTATGAGACAGTATTAGGGTTTCATTTAAACTCCATCATTTCAGGAAGTTAATTTAGATTAAATGCCACTTTTCCACTAAGTAATGACATTTCGATTCATCTCCTGAATTGACTGAATTGAAATGGAAGTAATTGACACCTACCCTCCCTTGACAGCAGTTTACATCTAAGTGGATTGTTTTAAATGAATCAAATGAATGTGTGATTCTCGGAACTTGCACAAAAACAGATTCAGTAGGGTCTTACAGTATTAAATGATCTAATCAAATGGCTGTCTAATCTAAATTAATCTTCATGACCTAACAAAAAAATTGACATTTCCTGCCATGGCCTACATGAAAATGCAACGCACAGAAATGTTGAATCGAAAAATACATCCTTAGGCTGCAGCTAAGATCAATATTAAAATGTTGAAATGGGACATTGTTGTTTTGTGCATGTGAGTTAAAGGTTATAGAATATAGAATTGAGTTGAAAAATGTGCTGTTTGTGGCAGAAACCAGTTGTATAGTGCAGTTCCATTTATTCCTAAAGATAAACACACTGTATACATTGTCTGAAAGATAAGGTTCAGGCGTGGTGGAGTTAGGAAGAGAATATAGAGTTCCACTGTATATTGTCTGTTTAGCTGTGAAAGGTTAAAACAGCATCCAATATATTTTAATCCTCTTGGCCCAAACCAAACAAACACTTAACCTTCAAATGTGGCTGTGCGTTTAGGACGATATGTTATCATAATGTGAGGCATACCCTCAAATGTTAGTGTTGCACATAAAAATAACATCACATTTAGGTCACTACAATCCTAATCTGGTTATGGCGCCTTGCACCCTGTGGCATGTGTAATTTACAAACGTTGTGTATTGTGTTGTTCTGAGAGGGCCTGGTGTCAGGGCAGGTTGATAGATGAGCCCATCGTTTGTCACCTGAATAGGTTATGATGGCCACCACCATCAGGTTCAGGACACAGCGCTTTACGATAGCTGTTTACAGCCGTGCAGTAAAAGACATTGTACTGTATACACTGGTGCTCCACGCAGCACTAAACAGTCATCAGGCTGGACATTATGTACAATGAGGAAGACAACAGCCTTGTGGTGTTGTTCTTTGACAGGGATCTTAGAGAGAGAATAGGGAGGAAGAGAGGGAGGGAGGTAGAGAGTGAATTAGAAAAGGATGCAAGGGTATGGATGCAAGCAGTATGAGAGGGATAGAAAATGGGGGGGGGGGGGGGTAAGAGAGAGAGGGGGAGTGAAGGAGATGCAGAGAGAGGGAGAGGGAGAGGGACTACAGGTGTGAGTGGGATAGCATAGAGTGAGATAGAGAGAGCAAATGAATGAACAACTGAATGATTAAATGAATGAATGCGTGAATGAGAGAAAGTCATTGACGGAGAGAGGGAGTGTGAGTGTGTGTCAGAGAGAGAGAGAGAGAGAGAGACAGTCTATGTGGGTGAGTGAGTGAATGAGAGAGTGAATGAGTGCGGCAGGACAGAAAGAGAGAGAGACAGAGAGAGGATCTGTTCTATCAGAGAGGACACACTCCAGTGGCTGTGATTGAAGTATGGGCCAATTAACACAAGGAGCATTGAGCTCCAGCTGCACTTTCCTGTTCACTGTTCACTGTTCCCCTGCTTCTCCACACAACCATGTTCCCCTGCATGGCACACACACAGGGGGGACATACTGACTATAGATATACTGGGCTCGAGAGATAGATAAACTACAGTATTACAGCTAGGGGACATAGGGAATTACAGTATACAGATACAGTCTTCTATAAAACACTACCACAGTGATAGGGTAGGGTGTCATTAGCCTTTATGTCACACACAGGACACGTCTGCATTCTAATGCCGTGTCTCAGTACCACAGTATAGCACACTATTAAATCTAGCACAGACAATCTAGCACAGAGTGGTGTAGTATAATACCATCTGTGTACTGCAGGGGTGGTTGGTGGAGGTAGAAATTGTGTTTGATACCGTTCCTCATTCCATTCCATGCATTACAATGACCTCTGATTCCTGCCTCCACTAGCCTCCAATGGTGTGCTGTAATAATAGTACAACTAAGGGTAAATGGGATATAACATGATATTCCATGACAGATATAGAATACACCACAGATTGTAGGAATAGGATACTAAACGGTATTACTTCTACAGTACTTCAGCTCTGTGGAATATACAGGACTGTATAAGGGATGAAACTCAGATAACAGTCTCAGATGGTGGTCCTCTGTGGCTCAGTTGGTAGAGCATGGCGCTAACAATGCTTAGGTTGGGGGTTCGATTCCCGTTGGGACCATATATACTGAAAAATGTATGCACTCACTGCAATGTAAGTCACTTTGGATAAAAGCATCAGCTTAATGGTATATGTTAGATAACACAGTGGAATTGTTCATGACACTACTCTGCTGTGCTTCAAGGAACTTTACTCTGCACAGACCTACCACACATCTTTGGAATAGGATACTTCTGATATACAGCTCTACAACAGGATACAGTACCTACCGTATGGCGTGATGCAGAAATGGACAGAGTTATGCACTGTACCTACTTCCGTAGTGCAAGGCTTTGGAATAGCGCTGTGTACTATGCTACACTACAACAGAGGGGTTTTTTCTCAAGGGTTTTTCTTCAACCTTCTGAGTGTTGATTGCATATCTAATCCATACAACAGCATTCACTGATCTTGTTTAGGACCTGAGTTAGATCTGAATTCATTTATAGGTAAGTTTTATTTGTTTTCAAATCTTCTCTCTGGGCTTATGAAAATATAGATTTTGCTGAATCAGTCTGGTCCCAGCTGTAGGTAGTAGAAGGATAGGCCTATTACTCGCAATGACACAGAACAGAATGGAACGCTACCGTTATGTGGAATAGAATACTACTTCATCACTCCAGCCTCAACAAGACCATTCACAAAGAGATCTGATGCAGCATTTTGCTGGCATTTTGCCTCCATTTCAGTTCAGTGTGAAAAGGCTCAGGAAGGTGTGAATGGCAGAAATTCACCTCCAGCAGTTTCCCTCCTCCAGAAACTATACTGGCCTGTAGTCATGGAGCAGACAGAATGAGTGTGTTTGTGTGTGGGAACAAAGCCTCACTACATTAAAGGTTTAATCCAGATCAATACCTAGTGAAAAGGTGTAGTCCCAACAGGTGTTGTAGGGGGAGGGAGGAACAACAGAGTTTTTTGTCTTTTTTATTTTAGGTAGATTGTGTTTGTATTTCTTGTTTAGTGGTATAGGCTGTATGATTTGAAGAGCTGTGTGAACAAAGTCTCACAACATTAAAGAGATGCAAAGGGATGATTTGGGCAACAAAAAAAAAAATCTGTGTCGGGTCCGGTCATTGTTTTATCTACATGATCATTGTTTTATCTACATGATATCGGGTCGAGCGGGCTCAGGCAGTTTCTATTAAACTATGGGGAGGTTGCAGGTCCATAAATAGCCAACCCCTGCATCACTAATGTATACCTTTTCCTAAGCAATTTCCTGGTTGAGGATTTTCTGTCATGAACAAGCCACTGTAGAATCGCCCATTTGAAACTCTGTAATGTCAGAAAAAGCTTCGTACCTTCCTTTTCACAATTCCCGCAAATATAAATGCCGATCGTATGGCTGTTTACAGGAGTATCTATTGATCTGTTCGTAAGACAACACTCGTTTTAAAGATTAAAACGAGAATTAAGTCTATAAAGTGCAACAGGCAGTTGGTTGGTTTTTCCCCAGCAAAGTTCAGTGTAGCTTCAAGAAAAAAAAAGAAAAAAAAAACTGCAATCTGATCAGGAACATTTGGCATGTTTCCACAACCTTTACTTCTCCTCAGTCTCAATGATTTTACTTCAAGGGGAGAGAAACACTCCCTAATGAGATGTGTACAGTCAACTACAAAGCAGCAAACTGCACGCAAACTAGTGTTGTCCAATGAGGTTGTTGACACTATTGACGCACTATTCTGCGTGCACCTGGCATGCGTGAGACTGACCTGGTACTGACCTTCGGGGTCCCGCTTTTCGCTCGTGAGCCAGTGACTGAAATTAAACAAATATTGTGTTGCATCTCTTTAAAGGTAAAATCTGGCCCGATATTTGGCGAGAAGCTGTAGCCTACAGATTTAAATACTGATCATTGGTTTATAAATCATTGGTGTAGCTCCAACAGGTGTTGTAGAACAACAGATGTTTCTGTTTTTTTGTTTTAGGTACTAAAACAGGTACAGTTTTTTTAGGTACAGTTTTTTTTGTGTTTGTACTCCTCCTCCTAACTACAAGCAGAGAGAGCACTTAAAGATAATTGTTTCCTTTTTAGTGGTATCATGATATGATTTATTTGCTGTGGTTTGGGTTTAAGTTGTTTTCTTGTTGGTATTTTGTCACAGTAAGCTAAAACAAGGAACATCAATTTAGCAGAACACCTTCCTACAGTATATGTAGAGTATGCTTCAACAAGAGCAGGGATTTGAAGAAGTACATTGTGTACACACTCCAAACAGGGCTAGTTCACTGCTGGAATAGTGTATACTGGAGGAATAGCACACAACCGTCCACACCACAGCATAAACACCTTAGCAGAAAGAAATATGATGACAGCCCTAACAGTAATGGCTTAGGGCTCAGCACAGTAGAATATGTCTTGGCGAAGTGATACGTGATGTACAGTATACCCCCCTTTCTCCCTCTCCGTCTCTCTCTCTCTCTCTCTCTCTCTCTCTCTTTCCATCTCCCTCTCTCCTTTTCCCCCAGTAAAACACAGCATGGTTTCTCTCCCTCTCTCTTTCTTTCTATTACGTTCCCTCCCTCTCTCTCTCAAACTAACGTGACTGTCTTGTTCCACCTCTCTCTCCCTCCATCTCTCTTTCTATCTCTTTCTCTCTCTTACTCCACACATGCACGCACAAAAGGCATGCACAAACGCACACAAACAGACAAACAAACACACACACACACGCACACACACGCACGCACACGCACACACACGCACGCACACGCACACACACACACACACACACACACACACACACACACACACACACACACACACATACACACACACACACACACACACACACACACAATCACACACACACACAGACACACACACACACACACACACACACACACACACACACACACCCTGTCACTCAAAATAGGAGGTTTGGCAGTGTGTTTGTTTAGGCCAAACACGTATACACATCCTGGTAATCAATATTTCTCTCTTTCCCGCTCTCCCCCATATTTTATCCCTCTGCTCCTCCCCCCCCCTCGTTCTCTCGTTAGTCCCCTGTTTCCTCTCTTCCACCCGTCCTCATCTCAGTCAGTCTTAGTCATGTGCCCTATATTTACCTCCTCTCAATATACAACATTTCTATTAATTTCCTGTCTCTCTCTCTCTCCCTCTTTCCCTTTTTCTGGCCCTCTTTCATTCCTCCAGTCCCTTCCTCCTCTCCTCTCTTTTCTCTGCCTTCTATTTTTTCCAAAGGACTCGTCAGGGTCAAAGAATCGTCAGACTGAAACGGAGAGAGAGGAGGGGATAGACAGAGAGAGGATAGAGAGGGAGAAAGAGAGAATATTATGTCAGCAAGCCCTGTTAATCAAAGCAATTGCGTGAGCACCTGGAGTCATGAAAAACAGGGACAGAGAGAATGAGAGAGGGAAATAGAAAGGGAGAGAGAAAGAGAGAAAGAGAGAGAGGAGGAGAAATCGAGAGGGGGATAAAGAGAGTGTGTGAGGGGGAGGTTGAAATAGAAAGGGGGAGGGAGGGAGGTTGGCACAGAAAGTAAATTGAAAATGATTTGCTAAGATGTGTGTGTGTGAGTGTGTACGCGGCACTTGTGTGTGTTAGTCTACTGCATTAACCCCATATCTCTCAGGCAATGATTATCTTCCCAGTGTTATGTGTGTGTGTGTGTGTGTGTGTGTGTGTGTGTGTGTGTGTGTGTGTGTTTGTTTGTTTATTTGTGTTTGTGTGTCTACTGCATTAACCCCCATATCTTTCAATCGATCATTATGTTGCTCTGTGTGTACTGGTATGTGTGTCTGTGTGAGAGAGTGTGTTTACAGTGATCGTAATTGTTGTTATCATTCATGCAGCACAGTAACCACCTCCGCCCCTATCTTTGTCTCTGTCTGCTATTTACTCTCTCTTTCTCTCCCTCCCTCCCTCCCTCCCTCCCTCCCTCCCTCCCTCCTTCCCTCTCACTGCCGGTTTCTATTTTCCTTCTCTCTCATATTGTTCCTTCTCAGCCTGTAGCATAAATAGCACCTATTTCATCTTGCCTCTCCCTCTGTTTCTCCCACATCTTTTTCCCATCTCTCTCCATTGTTTTTTTTCTTCTGCATACCATATTGCTTCTCCAGTATTTCTCCAGCCAAAGCTAACTTATATTACCCCATGATTGGATTCAGAATCCATTACACTCTCGCTCTCTCTCTCTCTCTCTCTCTCTCTCTCTCTCTCCCCCTCTCTCTCCCTCTCCTCTCTCTATCACGGGTACCCTTCCTCTCTATAGGCCATTTCTGATGTGAACATACTTAAAATTCTGGGAGAATGTTACAAAAATGTCAAAGTTTCCAAGTGTCCAAGGCTCTCTCTCTCTCTCTCTCTCTCTCTCTCTCTCTCTCACTCTCTTAGGCACCCTCTCTCAGTGCGTGTTACAGCTTCGTCCCCTCCCCTCCGCCCCTTGCCCCCCCCCCCTCCCCCTCGGTTGGTGTTGCCATGGTCGCCATACCCACCCTCTCTCTCCTACTGGCCCTGGCGGAGTGGGCGGGACCAACAGACTCCTCCCCCCATCTCTTGCTCCGCCCCAGGGAGCGGGAGCGGGATGCGGGCACCATGATTAATTTCAACATCGCGGTGATCCACGCGGGGGCCAGCGTGCAGACGGAAGCGGCGGCGGCGGCGGCAGCGTCCGGGCCCGGGGGAAGGGTGCTCTACCCTGGCTTCGGCCGGGTGCACAGCTCCCTAGGGGAGAGCGTGGTGACCCAGTGGGGCTATGCTAATGTCATCTGGTTACAGGTGATTCCATACTGTGGATTTATTCAACTTTGTTGTACTTTCACCATAACAGCCTACATGTACTGAGGCAGTGGAGAATAGTAAGGGTGATAGTGGGTAACCCTACAGTATTTAGCTGTGCTGTGTTGGTTGTCAGTGTGCTTTAGTGACACTAGCTGAGTGACAGCAGTCAAAATACCCTCTCTCTCTCTCTCTATTGTATTGCCCCTTCCCCAGGTGTGTAACAGTAGTCATAAGCTCTAGTTTCACCACTCTCATCTGTCTAACCTTACCTAAGCCAACCTTGTCATGTCCCTCCCTGACCTCCCCAGGTGAATGACAGCAGTCCTAAGATGCTGCTGTCCCAGCTGTGTGATCTGTTGGCAGCACGGCCCCTCCAGGGTCTGGTCTACGAGGAGGAGAGACCTCCGCGTACCGCCTGGGGACCCCTGGCCCCCATGCTGGAGTTTGTCTCTGCCCAGACAGGACTGCCCATCGTGGCTGTAGGAGGGGGAGCTGGGCTGGGGAGGATGCCACAGGTAGGTCTGGGGGAAAAGACTTGGATAGTGTTTAGGGAAGAGCTACAATGGTCGGTTAGGATGCTATGGTATTGGGTACAGTTGTAAGTGGATGAATGCTAGGGGTGAGTAGAGTTAGGCGGGGTAGATTGTGGATGGTTTTAGGAAGTTCAGAAGTAGGGAGAGGGTGATTGTGGAGAGGAGAGGGTTAGGGAGAGGGTGCCAGTAAGAAGCTGAGTCAGTGATCCTGTGGGGTGTTGCTTCATTTGATCTGTAAATGGCACCAAACTGGGCTACTGCACTCCCTCTGATGTCCCTCAGCTTGTGTCATGTCTGTCTGTGTGTGTGTATGTGTATGTGTATGTGTGTGTGTGTGTGTGTGTGTGTGTGTGTGTGTGTGTGTGTGTGTGTGTTTGTGTGTGTGCGAGTGAGTCTACTAAGCTCTGTTCAACACAGTTAGAATGTAATGTTTCATACATGATTTAGCTACCAAACTGAAAATAAGAAACATTACACATATGTTTACAAATAAATGTTTTAACCATTTACTCCTGAGGAATTAATTTGGAAGCACTTTGATGATCCCTCTTTGAAGATTTCCACCCTCCTAGTGCTTCTACAATCTTAATATAATCCAAAGCTGTGGGATAGACTCCTTCCAGTGCTCGTTGGAGACTTCTCTCCACACTCCTCGTCTATCATCAGTGTTTTAGCCTGTGGTTGCAATAGTACCGCAGCTGCATCTTGGAAACATCAACCCCCAAGATGCCTCCATACTGTGAATAAGCACAGGGTAGTCATGGGAGCTGTAGTTCTTTGTAGTGAAGCGCTGACTTCACTGGGTTGAAGTTTACCCTTCAGGCACAGATCTAGAATCAGGTTTCTTACCCCTCCCTAAACCCTCACCGTAATCACTAGAGGAGAAAAACACAAGTCTCTCCCCCCCCTAACAGGAGACAGGCTCCATCTTCCTCCAGTTCAGCTCCTCCACGGCCCTCCAGTTGGAAGTCATCTTCGAGGTGCTGGAGGAGTATGACTGGACCGCCTTCTCGGTGGTGTCCACGCGTCACCACGGCTACCAGGAGTTCCTGTCCATCGTGGAGGGTCTGACGGACGGATCGTTCATCGGCTGGGAGAAGAAGAGCGTGGTGATGCTGAATGTGACGGACGATCCCGGGGGGGCACGCACGCGCAGGCTACTGAAGGAGAACGAGGCGCAGGTGAGACAGGGGGAAGGGAGGGGGGAGAGAGGGGGAGAAAAGGGGGAGGAAGTGCTGTAAAAGTGCATAAGGCCATTTGTGGCTGGTTGGCTTCCTCCTTCTTCTGGTTTCTCCCTCTGTCCCTCTGTGTCTCTCTCTCCCCTCTCTCCTCTTTCCCTCTGTTTTTCTCTGTCCATCTCCCTCTACCCTTTCCTGCCTACTGTACTTCTCCCTTTCTCGCTCTCTCCTTCCCTCTCTCAAGCTTCAAACATCCCTCTTTGTCTTTCTCAATAATTGACTTGCTAGCTCCTCCTCTTTCCTCATAACCATCCCTTTCCACTTTCTCTTTTCCTTTCTCCCTCTCTCCTCCTTCCCTCTATCCCTCTCTACCCCTTTCTCCCATTCTTCACCCCTGCTCCCCTGTTCAGTTGTTCACTCCTTAACCCTCTCCTCTCCTCTCCTTTCTATCCTTGCTGGCACTCTCCCTCCCTCCCTTTCTCTCCTGCACAACTTTGCCTAGTGACAAGGCCTCTCTCCTGTGGGTTGTGTTGGACTGCTTAGGTTTCTTATTTCCCTCCATCACTCCCTCTCTTTTCTTGTTCCTACAGTCCTCTCCATCTCTCCATTACTCCCTCCTCTCCGCTTGCTGCATGTGCCTCTGCTAACAGACACCACTCTCTGTTGAGTTGGTTCAGTCTGGGTCTCAATGTCATTGCTAATGTCCCAGCATGGCCACTGCAGCTCTGTGTGTGTGTGTGTGTGTGTGTGTGTGCGCGTGTGTGTGTGCGCGTGTGTGTGTGTGTGTGTGTGTGTGTGTGTGTGTGTGTGTGTGTGTGTGTGTGTGCGCGTGTGTGTGTGTGTGTGTGTGTGTGTGTGTGTGTGTATTGGATTCCTTAGGCTCCTCTCTGCTGGTGTCACTGTTAATATAACATAGTGCCCGCAGCGGGCTGCCTATGCGCAGTGCATTAACCCTAACCCTTCCTCTCTCTCTCCCTGTCCTTCTCTCTCTCTCTCTCTCCCTCTCCTTCTCTCTCTCTCTCTCTCTCTCTCTCTCTCTCGCCCCCCCCTCCTCCTCTCTCACAGTGTTAATCAGTGCATGTGACTGCTCAGTGACGGTGTGTGTGTGTTTGCATTAAAGGCTCTCTCATTTTTCTCTTATTTTCTCTGTCAGTATCACATGTATGGTAATGTCCCCAGTGTAGAAGGTCTGACACACAGGTGCACTAGGTCGATTTCCACTTAAATGTCTATCTCTCTTTCTTTCCCTCTCTCTTTCAGCTTCCGCCCCTGTTTATTTGTTTTTATATCCGTTTCTCTCTTTCTCTCTCTCTCCCTCGTTTGTTCCCCCTCACCATTTTTTCTTCAGTCACTGTATGTGTCTGTTTATAACTCTGTTTCTCTCCTTCCCTCCCCCTCTCTCTCAGCCTCCCCCCCCCCCCTCTCTCTAATTCACTGGATGTTTATTGGCATACAGGCAGGATTGTTTTGCCAAGCCATTACAGTTCAAAATTCAATGAAGGCGCAATTCTCAAAATGCGCTTTCACTCTGTCTCCCCCACTCCCTCCCTCTCCCAATCTATAACTCTCTTTCTCCTTCCTCTCTCCTCCTCTTTTATTCCCCTCTGTCTCCCTCCCTCCCTCCCTCTTGCTTTTCTCTCCCCTTACCCTCTCTCTCTGTCCCTTCAGTATGTGTTAGCATTTAACCCCATTCCCACTCTCCCCCTTTCTCTTCCCCTCTTCACCCTTCTTCACCCCTTTTTTCCCCCTCTCCTTACCTTAGCACTTACAGTATGGACCTGATCCACTGCTCTCTCTCTCTCTCTCTCTCTCTCTCCCTTCTCTCCCCACCCCTGCTGTTACTATATCTCTTATCTCCCCGGGCCTTGATTTTGCCAAAACATGTCTTCCTCTCCTGTTCTCTCCTCTCCTCTCCTCTCCTCTCCTCCCTGCCTCCCTCCTTCCTTCCCTCTCTCCCAGGAGTGACTACTATGTTATCCCCCTCTCAATATTGCCCTCCCTTCTTCAATACTTCCCTCTCTCCCTCTTCTCTCGTCTCCCTGCTCTCCCTAGAGTCTGCTGCTTTTAATAACATATGTCGATGTTTAACCTCTCCCCCCTTCTCCCTCAGGTGTGTTTGCTCTTTAGCCCCCCCTCTCTGTTTCTCTCTCTGTACCCCCAACTGTTTTCACATTTCCTACCCTCACGTCCCCGTGCGCTGTCCTCATTTTCATCATGCCTAAACTCATGAACACGTCACCCCCCCCCCCCCCACCACCACCCACCATCCACCTCCCCTACCTCAGGTACATCTGCTCTTCAGCTAAACTTTCTCTCTCTGTTTCTGTCTCTCTCTGTCTCTCCTCTCCTCTCTCCCTCCGTCTCCTGTGACCCTTAACTCACCAACATATGCACATCTCTCCCTGCACTTCCTCCAATGCCCTCTCTCTTTCTCTCTCTCTCTCGTTCATACATATACTGTATCTCTCCACACACACACACAGACACACAGACACACACACACACACACACACATCCCTCTATCTCTCTCTACATCTCCCCCTCTCCCTCCCTCCCTCTGTCTCTCTCCGTCCCCCCTGACCCGTCCTCTTATCTCACTAGCGTATGTACTTTGTCTCCCCATCCCTGTCCTTCCCTCCTTCCCTGCGCTCCTCCAGGTGCGTCTGCTGTACTGCTCCCAGGAGGAGGCCGAGCTGGTGTTTAAAGCAGCCTGGGCCGCGGGTCAGGCCGGTGCCTCTCACATGTGGTTTGCTGTGGGGCCCGCTCTCTCAGGCCTGGGCCTGGAGGGCCTGCCCCGGGCCCTGTTTGCGGTGCGCCCCCAGGGCTGGAGGGATGAGCCCCGCAAGAGGATTGCCCGGGGCGTGTCCGTGCTGACTCATGGGGCCGTGGCACTGCGCAAGGACTATGGGGCCTCCGGAGGGCCAAACTTCGTCACCAACTGCATGACGGAAGTCAACCAGACCCAGAGGGTGCGGGGAAGGATGAGGTGAGGAGGGGCGGGGGTGGGTGTGGGGGAGAAGGGAGGAAGGAAGGTGGGGGAGGGTAAAGTGTAGAGGGGTGAGGAGATATACGGTAGAATATGTTAGGGGTGAGGGTGCGGTGGAGGAGGTGGAGAGAGGCAGCCGGTAATACATGATTCTGAATGTAGCCTGCGTTGTATGGTTGTCCTGCTGTTGTGTGTTGATGGTATTCCCTTCTACAAAGCATCTGTGGCCAGTGGACCATGTCTCATGTATATTGATGAGCATGGATCTATGACTATGTATGTCCTCCACTTAGACTAGTCAAACAAACACCAGGATACTAGAACAGGTATGTCAGGTACAAGCAGTTATCCTGCCGCTTCAATCCTCACGGGGCCCCCGAACCGTGTGTGCCAGGGCGCTGCAAGTGTGCCCGTGAACGTGTGTGAGCAGAAGAAGAGAGAGAGAGAAAAACAAATCAAAATAGCAACGGCAATGACAATATCTTTTGTACTGCTACCTGCTGTTCACTGTCTGTAACTGCATGGCAACCTTACCATGCTATTGGTGTGATAATCCATTGTCATACAGTACAAGGCATCTG
>NC_139664.1:8386839-8404339 GCF_951799395.1 Argentina silus | reverse complement strand
GAAATAAGATTCAACACCAGTAAACATGCACAGGAATAACCTTATTAAATGACTGAACATTTCTTTATATGTACTGTACAGGTTTTCCATGTAATTGCATTCATGGAATGGTACGACGTTTTATTGCAATCTGCTGGAAACTCTGCTGCCAAGCGTTGAGCAGTTGTTTTACGGATTTTTCTTTTACAGGGTAGCCTGTACAATTGTACACACACAAATCACACATCCACCCTCCAGCCATCACATGACCTCTGCTCTGACCCTAATCATTTGGAGAACAGTCCCTTGAGTATGATGGGGGTGTGACATGTGAGGGTTGAATTGGACATGAACACAACAGAGGGTTACTGTTCATCAAGTTTAGGAAGGATATGGTTATCCTGTTGCAGCCATATCTCACTGTCAGTCAGGGCTAGGCCGTTGCATTTGACTCTGTCTCTCTCCCTCTTTTATATCCCTCTGCCTCTTCTGTTCTCACTCATCTTTCTCCCTCCTCTCTCTCCCTCTCTCTCCCTCTCACCTTTAACACCCTCCCCCCCTCCTGCATTCTATCTCAATTAACTTTACTTATGCAAACTCTTGAGGACTCTCTTCTTCTGCGTAAATGTTCATATTTCCTCTAACAGTCTCCCTATCCTCCTTCTCCTTGTCTCTCTCTCCCCACTTCTTCTCCCCTCTTCTCTCTCTCTCTCTCCCTCTGTAACCCCAGTGCTCTCCAGGAGGGCGACGGTCCCAAGAAGCAGTGCTGTAAGGGCTTCTGCATCGACATCCTCAAGCGATTGGCCAAGATTGTGGGCTTCACCTACGACCTCTACCTGGTGACCAATGGCAAGCATGGGAAGAAGATTGATGGAGTGTGGAACGGCATGGTTGGAGAGGTAAGTCTTTCACTTGAAATTTATGAGTGCTTTAGTTTTATTTAGGGGTGTTATTGGTGTGTGTGTTTGAATGTGTTTGTGGTTGTTGCTGACTGTAGCTCAGTTTGTTTGTTTGTGTGTGTCTGTGTGTGTGTGTGTGTGTGTGTGTGTGTGTGTGTGTGTTTGTGCTGCTGTAGCTATAGCTATAGCTGTTTATATAGGTCCCAGCGTTCTCTGGCCTCTGCTCTTGCCTCCAGGGTGACCAGTTAAACGCTGCATGTCACATCAATCACAGAAAGAGTTATGGGCCCTTAACCACAGCCAGAACTTAGACAGCCATCGTTTATTACACACTCAAATACACACAGGAATACAGGCAGAAACACACAAACACATACACATACACACACACACACACATACACACACACACACACACACACACACACACACACACACACACACACAGTTGATAAACACACATACTGTACCGTACGATCATACGTACAGACACAGAGACATTGACACACACAAACACACCCTGTATACCTCAGCAGTTTTTTGTCCTGCTCTTTTTGGCTTCTGTGAGAGCGAGATAGTGGGTACACACACACACACACACACACACACACACACACACACACACACACACACACACACACTGAGCGCGAGACGAGGCCGTATCCACGCTGTGCCTTGTCACGTTCCAGGGAGAACTTGGCAAAGGCTGTTTGCTAAAGTATGGGATCAAGAACAACTAGCGAACAGTTTCACTTGGCTCCCTTTCTCTCGCTTTCAGTTTTATGACTTGATCCCTGGCCAATAATGTCTATCGACCTATATTCACATGCAAAAAGGCTAAGTGCGTTTTATTTTCATAGGCTAATTTCTGGTCTTTTGATCAGATGTTCCAAAGCCTGGCGTTCTTTGATCAGGTAATCCAGAGACTTGGCAGAGTTGAGTGTGTGCGTTGCTTTCTGCTTCGCCTCCTTTTTTCTGCTGATTTACTCTGAAGTGCGGATGTGCCATGTCTAATGTAGATTAGCATTTCACTTATTCAATCAGCAGACACAGCGTTTTTCAATTTAGGAAGGGGAGGGGGGTGGGGGGGGCTAACTCATTTTGTATGATAAAAAGATGAGTAGGAGACATGTGTAGAGTGTTCATACTGTAGGCAATGTAGGGCCTAGTAGTCTGAATGGGCCGATACATTCCAGACTGTTCCGGCCTAGACCTGCAGTGTTGTAGAGGTTATCATAGATTTAATTCTGCAAACACTGAGCTGGCTATGGATGAATTAAAAAGGGGTGGTGCTTTCTCTGCTTTGGTCATTATACCACTCTCCTTCTTTGCTCTCTCTCTCTCTCTCTCTCTATCTCTCTCTCTCTCTCTCCTTTCCAAGCCCTATCGAAGCCCCAATCCCCATGACAGTTATTACTCCTCCCGTCCTCTAGGTGGTGTCCAACCGAGCCAACATGGCCATCGGCTCCCTGACCATCAACGAGGAGAGGTCAAAGAGTGTGGACTTCTCCGTCCCCTTCGTGGAGACAGGCATCAGTGTCATGGTCTCCCGTAGCAACGGAACCGTCTCACCGTCTGCCTTCCTGGGTGAGTGAGGAAACACAAGGCCAAATACGGAGGTCAGGCGCCCCTCAATCCTAGTCCCTGGGGATACAAGGGGTGCAGGCTTTTGTTCCAGCCCCCTTTCCATCCAACACTCCTTTAAATGAATCATGGTTTTTAATGCTAATTGCTGTAATTAATCAGTGAATTAATACATTTTTAATGATGATTAATTATCTTATTGGAATTAGTTGCCAGCAGTTGTATTGCGTTTTAAAACCCTGATGGTCGTATTAAGTGGTTCATTCTTCACTTCGCTCTTTACTCGCATTGTTGTTATTTTTATCAGTTTTTCCACGTTTCCTCAACTTATATTTTCACTTTGTCAGCAACTGAAATGCTGCTGTAGGAGGGCAGACTTATTGAGACTGAGCTGAGTTGATTGGAAAACACAGAAGCACTGTAGTGAGTCATACCAATTGGTTCGTTCATAGAGTTGTGGAGATTGTTTTTGCTCGGACGGTTTCTCTGTCCACATGGGCAGTGTTGATATAGATTGTGTTTGTACTGATTCTCCTCTGTATTCTTCTCTTCTCTTCCTTTCTCTTTCCCTCTCCTCTCCTCTCCTCTCCTCTCCTCTCCTCTCCTCTCCTCTCTTCTCTTTTCCTCTCTTCTCCTCTGTCTCTCCTCTCCTCCCCCAGAGCCTTACAGTCCGGCCGTGTGGGTGATGATGTTTGTCATGTGCCTGACCGTGGTCGCTGTGACCGTGTTCATCTTTGAGTTCTTCAGCCCAGTGGGCTACAACCGCAGTCTGGAGAGTGGGAAAAGTGAGTGATGATTCTATACTGTCTCTATGTCCCTAGCCCACTGGTGTTGATATATTGCCTGTTTGCAGTAGATCAGTGAGAAATGTTCATGTAAGTGATCACACATTTCAAGAATACCCCTTCTAGACAGTTCTTTGGATGGTACAGTAAACAGTGAAATAGAACTTTACTCTTGATGACAATGGCCGTTCGAGTCACTTGATTTCTGCGTGTTTGTTGCTGGCCAGTCACTGTTGAAGCATGGATTTGTATGAGGATGTTGTTCAGAAATTGAAAACCAATACTTTCTCTCATATGTTGCATTGCAGCCCTATATTTTTTAATATTAAAGCAGCCATATATTATTTAGCAGTGCAGTTTGCACCCCTGTGATATTCAGTATGCCTCGCGCTTCTGTCCGATACCTACTCTCTCCTCTTCGCTCTCTCCTCTTTTACCGCATGACTGCTGCGCTGTACATATTTTACCTCTCTGTCGTTCTTCCATACATTCCCCCCATCTCCCTCCTTCCTCATCCCTCACTCCAGAGTTCTAATGTTCCATCTATCTTTGGGTGTGATTTTTACCATGAGTAGCGTAATCAAGTGTGTGATCACGTACCAGAGCTGAAAGCTGCCATGGTCAATATAATATTGACAGTGCTGCTCGTAACTATTTGTTTTAATGGATCCGCAAGGTATTTACTTATATACGGCTCTGATGAGTCTTTCAAGGCATTTCATATCAATTCATTGCCAGCGGAGTGGTATTGACTATATCCTTAGAGTTTATTTACAAATAAGATGGAGAACTCTTTAAAGGGGCAATCTGGAATTGGTTCAGTACATCCATTTTTTCATTTTCTTGGTTTCTTAAATGAATTATATATAACCATTGATTCTTTAATATAACTTATAATAATATAATATAAAAGCCTCATGAGCTTAGTTCAGAACCATGGATGGATGGTCAGTCCTTGCATCGATAGCTCTTGTCTATGAATTTGAGAGTGGTTACATTTCTTCAGCTCCATCCCTCAGCAAAAAAAGTGGCAGGGAGACCGCTTTGTTTGAATATCAGATTGCCCCTTTAATGTTCTGTTAACACTTGGACTGCACCATCAATTTCCCTGGAACAATAAAGATTGAATTGAATTGAATGTTAAACACACTGCTGTTTCTGGATCTGGGCCCTACAATACCTTTTATGAGCCAACCAGGCAGTCCCCCCCCCCAACCCCCCCCACCCCACTTCCCTCACTCTCTGCCTCCCTCTCTCTGTGTTGGTCCAGAGGCTGGAGGGTCTACGTTCACCATAGGGAAGTCGGTGTGGCTGCTGTGGGCCATTGTGTTCAACAACTCTGTCCCTGTGGAGAACCCCAGGGGGACCACCAGTAAGATCATGGTGCTTATCTGGGCCTTCTTCGCTGTCATCTTCCTGGCCTCCTACACTGCCAACCTGGCCGCCTTCATGATCCAGGAGGAGTACATAGACACCGTGTCAGGACTCTCAGACAAGAAGGTACAGATGGAGATGATGATGATGATGATGATGATGATGATGATAGATATGATTTTGTATGATGGGTTTCTGTGGAGCCTAACCAGGGAATCGAGTAGAGTACCACAGAGTGGTATAGAATATTACTGTAGATTATGGTTTGATTTCTGTGGTGTTGAAATGCCTGAAAAACAATTCTACGGGCTCCTCTCTATCCAACCCTAGACTCGTTCATCAAACAGCATGACTAATCATGTGTATGATAGGACAGGAACAGGTCAGACAGACTTGACAGGCCAGACAGACTGACTTTGGTTACACAGCCTGCTCTGCGTCATGCCCTATCTCTGTCTCCCTCTCTCCTCCTCTCTCTCTCTCTCTCTCTCTCTCTCTCTCTCTCTCTCTCTCTCTCTCCAACTCCTTCTCTCTCCGTCTCTCTCTCTCTCTCAGTTCCAGCACCCTACTGAGCAGTACCCCCCTCTGAAGTTTGGTACGGTGCCCAACGGGAGTACAGAGAAGAACATCCGCTCCAACTACCCAGACATGCACCAGTACATGGTCAAATACAACCAGAGAGGAGTGGAGGAAGCCATCGTCAACCTCAAGACTGGGTCCGTCTGTCTGTCCACGCATGACAAAATCTTCCCTTCGTTGACCAATTATTTTTTTCTTTCACTCCCTCTGTCTGTCTTTGCTCCTCCCTTCATCTCACTCTCTCACTCTTGTTTCATCACTCTCTTTTTTTTCTCTCTCTCTCTCTCTCCCTGTCTGTGGTCTCTCATCTCACCTCCTCCTCCCCTCTCCCAGTCTTTCCCCACAGGCAGCATGTTTCTCTCTCCAACAATCTCTCATACCTTCTCATTTCTATCCCCACAATTCCTGCCTGCTCACACACATCATATCATCTTCACACTCTCCTCTCCAGTCCTCTCCTCTCCTCTCCTCTCCTCTCCTCTCCTCCAATCTCCTCTCCTCTCCCCCCCCCCCCCTCCTCCCCTCCCCTATCCTCTCCTCTCCTCTCCAATCCTCCTCTCCTCTCCTCCTCGCTGGTTAAATCTGTATCACACGTCTCGTGTGTTGGATTATCCCTACAGTTTAAGCCTCTGTCATCATGTCCCCCCCCCCATTGCCTTGCCATCCCATTTATAGCCCGGTGTTAATGTGCTTCAAAATGAGATGCTTCTGACTTTCTCTTCCTCCCCTCCTTCCCTCTTTTCTCTCTGTTTTTGTTTTACCTTTGCCCTAGTCTCTCTCTCTTCCCCTTTCTTTTTTGCCCTCTCGCTCCCCCTACCCCCTCCCCCCTCTCTGTCTCTATCACCTTCTCTCTGGTTTTCCCTCCCCTGTGTCTTAAACTTTATAATCCTCATCACTCTCTCTCTCCCCCATGTGTCTTTTCCCCCTGAAGTGTGTAAATCTTTTTCCTCCCTCTCTTTATCTCTCTCTCTCTCTCTCTCTCTCTCTCTCTCTCTCTCTGTGTCTGTTTGTCTCTCATATTTTACAGCACTGTACTGTATACTGTAAATCCCTCTTCTTCTCTCTTCCCCTCCTCCTTCTCCACCCATTTCTCACTCTTTCACTTACTTACCCACACTTTTCTGCTTATCTCTCTCTCTTCTAATCTCCCTCTATTTTTCTCTTTTTTTTTCCTCTCTCACTTTCTTTCCCTCTCTCCTCCATTTTCTTCTCCGTTTCCCCATTTGCATAGCGCTCTCTCCCTCACTCTGCAAAATATCTCTCTCTTTCTTCCTTTGCTCCCTCCCTCTCTCTTCTTCTACCAATCTCTCTGCCCTCAAACCATGCCTCAAACTAAGGCCATTGTCTATTGCCTTCCATTCCTCCCTCCATTCCTTCTCTCCTCTCTTTAACAACTCTGACCTTCCCTCCACTGTACAGGAAGTTGGATGCATTTATCTATGATGCAGCAGTGTTGAACTACATGGCCAGGAAGGACGAGGGCTGTAAGGTGAGGAAGACCAGTCTAGTTCTACTTCTATTGGGCTATCTGAGATTAAATTAGAACTACGTTTCCCAGGGATGCCTTTTAACTGTAGAACAAGATACTGCTGTATGTGAATTGGACTCATCTGCATAAAATAATGATAAGAATATGATGTAATCTGGCTATGACACCTGGTTGCATCATGGTTATATAATGTTGTTGACTTCATGTTCATTCTCGTTGTGTCAGGTGATGACCATCGGTTCAGGGAAGGTGTTCGCCACAACCGGCTACGGCATCGCCCTGCAAAAAAACTCCCGCTGGAAACGGCCCTTAGACCTGGCCCTGCTGCAACTGGTGGGAGACGGTGAGAACAGGGCCGAGGGGAGGGAGAGGTGGGGGTTGGCAAAGGGTTGCCCCTCCCCCCTCTCTCTCGCCTGCCTGGTGAAAGGGAAGATTTAGTTTGTGTGTGTGTCAGTGTCGTTCAGAGGGATCATCACAACTTGTGCAGTGGCAGTTTTATAGTCATTACAGATTAGCTGAGAGAGAGAGAGAGAGAGAGAGAGAGAGAGAGAGAGAGAGAGAGAGAGAGAGAGAGAGAGAGAGAGAGAGAGAGAGAGAGAGAGAGAGAGAGAGAGAGAGAGACAGACAGGGAGGGGGAGTGAGAGAAAACTGACTAAGAGAAAAGAACAGGAGGGATGTAAAGAACACACTTGACAAACAGCCACTCTGCAGCACAGAAAACAGAGACAACACTATGAAGCAGATAATTGAATAATTGAGTCCTAAGAGCATGTTAATGTGACACTACTGTATGTTTATCCATTGTCCATCCTGTTGTATGGGATTACTGCCAGAGAGATTTACCCTGTAATAGAGGGCGACAGAGCGTCTGTTTTTAGCCCTGGATGTCACAACAACACTAATGCTTAATTGTCATTTTGCATAGTCTGCCACACACACATCCTCTGTATTGTCTCAATCGCATGCTCCTTGTTTGGCTTTCCCTCGTATTTTAAATCGGCTTTGCTAGTGGCGTGGCAGACAAAGCCCTTTAGCTGCCTCTGGCACGCCGCGCTTTAGCTGCTTACACACTGATAATGCCAATTCGCTGCCAAGATCTATTAAATAACGTCCCTGTTAAGAGTTAAACACCCAGGCCGGGATAAATAAAAAAACGTCTTTGCATGGGAAACGGAGCAGTGAGACGTGCAGTGGCATGTTTTATTTGTTGTTGCTTTTGATTGTTTGATTTGCGGGGAGAGACAGGCCCTTGTCCTTACCTCTGTGTTAGCTCTCCTTGAACAATGTTCCTCTGTGGCGGATGGCTCTCGTCATGGGAAGGTATTATATGGGGATGGATCTAGGTATTATATGTGGGGATTACTAAGGAAGAGGATTAGTTCCTAGAGGATAGGGGCTCACCTTCGGGTTTCCTTGAGGACGCCATCTAAATTATTCTGGAGCAGGATTCTACAGTATCCGTTATGTCATGTCATGTCTTGTTATAACTGCATCTGGGTGGGGTGGGGAGGGGTCATCCTTCAAATGGCCAATAATTGTCTGAATTACTGTGGTTGGTTATAGTACAGTAGTATGTTGCTCTACACAGTGTATTCTGGGAGGTGGTCCATTGATCTTACCATATTACCTGCACCTGACAAGAGAAGCACTGCTGGGCACAGAGCTTTCCCTTGTTCTTTCCCACTAGCACTGAATGTCTAGTTACCGTTGCATCGTAATGTCTGTGCATGGGCATGTCTGGCATGATGTCACACGTGGCAGTTTGACAGACCCTCCTGTCAAAGCTGTGTTCTTTCCTAAAAAGAGCCTGGCTGATGCTGGTACATGCCAGCTCTGTAGTGCCAGCGCCAGCGCCACCTGACCAGGAATGGCAGAGGTGTAGCGTGAATTTGACATACCTGCCAGATTTGGCAGGCCTGAGCTGGCTGAAGCTGAGGCAGAGAGACAGCTGCCATCAAAACAGTCTGAAGGAAGGAGAGAGAGAGAGAGAGAGAGAGAGAGAGAGAGAGAGAGAGAGAGAGAGAGAAAGTAAAGTCATACAGTCTGAAAGAGGAAGGAAAAAGCAAGAGAAATGAGAGAGTCACTCAGAGTCAAGTGGAGGAAAAGCCACAATGATGATACAGGGCTTAGAGAAAGGTCTCTGTTTGGGCCCTGGAGGTGATAGACGCAGGCTACAGCCTGGTTATGGCTTATGGGTGTCTGTACCCTTGAGGGAAAAAGCATTTTCTATTTTTACAAGATGTTCCAATTTGGCCCTATCACTTTGTGGTTGTTGAAGTGAGGATGAAAGGAGATGCACTACTCGATACTTGACATGAAGTGAAAAGACACAGCAAAGGGATGGTGCAGAGCACACAGTAGGAAAACATTTGCTAACACTTTACCAACAGGTATAATGAATTATTACTTCCAATAAATTAGTATAAACCCTTATAATGGGTTATAATCAACTCATATTGATTGATAATAACTATGGATCATTATAATGAGGTGATTGTAAGACATTATACTGAGGATATCATGCTTACTTATACAGGACCATGTTGTTCAGTATTATCAGTTGTTTTGACGTATGTGTTTGGCTACACCTTTGAGAAGGCAGTGATACCTGAGTCTATCACGGTGTGTTCCAATATATTTGTGTGTGTCCATCTGTTACTGTTGCTGTGGGCTATAGCTAAACGGGTAATGATGCTCAACAGAAGTTACATTAGTCAGATCACACAGTTGACTGAGTGGGAATAATTTAAGCAACAGCAGCTGAGCTAATGATAGCAGTAGTCATAGTGGCAGCAGTAGTGGCAGCAGCAGTAGTACTGTACTCTAGCACTCTGAGGGGGCAATTGAGGTGGCTGTGTGCTCTCCCCGTAACTGCAGGGTTGCTGGTTCAAGCCCCCCTCTGTCTGTTTCTGCCTCAACCACTACTGTGGTGCTAGTGGGAAGGTAATGACTGTAGATTTTCAGCAGGAGCCATCGTAGCAGTGCTCGTTGTTTTTGTAGTAGTCCTTGTAGACCAGGTCTCGTTAGACTCTCTCTCCGCAATATGCTCCCATCATGAATCATACATCTGCTTGCTGTCCATCACTATGGTTACAAGCAACCCCCCCCCCCCACACACACACACACATACCAAAGCCAGAGTAGGGCCCTCTGGGCTTCTGGGTAGGCTAGTTTATAAAAGAGTAAACGTGGTTTTGAGGGAAGCGGACATGTTGGGTCCCTGGTAGGTTAACAGATGAGAATCCTCAACCCCCCGGAGCCTACCGCCGTGATCGAGATTCTGACCATCCCTCCAGCACAATTAAATGATTATGATCTCAACACTCTCTCCTCTCACTTCCTCTGTCTCTCCTCCCATATCTGTTATTCTTCTCCTGCCTCCCCCCCTCTCTCTTTCACATTTTTCCCTTTTTTCTCTCCTCTCATCCTCTTCAAACTGAAGAGTCTTCCTGCTGTTTGTCATAATGACACAATCTCTGCCTCTCGTCCTCCATCCTTGCCTCCCTCGTTCCGTCTCTCCCTCTCATTTCCCCTGACAGTGTGGTCGTGGCCAAAGACAGAATGCCCCTCTCTCTTTTTCTTTCCCTCTCTCCCTCTCTCCTTCTAACTCTCTCTCCAGTCTCTCATCACCTTTCCCTCTCTCCTCATCCTTCATCATTCCTTCTCTCTCTCTTCTCTCTTTCTCTCCCTCTCTTCCTCTAACTCACTCCACTCTCTTCACCCTCTCCCTCTCTCTGTCTCTCCTCCTCTCCTTCCGCTCTCCTCTCTTCATTTACTCTCGGCTACAATGTTGAGATTAGGTTGTCGAGGCCATTTTACATCTCTTTGCTCTCTCATTGTTTTTGCAGCCCTGCTCTCTCTCTCTCTCTCTCTCTCTCTCTCTCTCTCTGTCTCTCTCTCTCTGTCTTGTTCTCTATCCTTTTTGTCATTGGTTCACTGAGGCTGAGCAAACACAGACCTACTTCTACAATTATTGACCTCTGACCTTCAGGAGTCACCTTGAACAATGTGCAAACAGAAAGCCTGAGGAGCTGTCCTTTATTGCTAATTAAACACACACACACACACACACACACACGCACACACACACACACACACACACACACTCACACACACACAAGTACATGCAACCTTGAAATAACCTCAGAATAGCAACAAACACAGCCACCTCCTAAGACTCCTAACCTATGTTTGTTCCTCCTTCTCTCCCTTGTCCTCCCCCTCCTCCCCCTTCCCCCCTCACCCCCTCACCCCCTCCTTCCACCCTTCCAGATGAGATTGAGATGCTGGAACGTCTGTGGCTGTCAGGTATCTGTCACAATGACAAGATTGAGGTGATGAGCTCTAAGCTAGACATAGACAACATGGCGGGGGTGTTCTACATGCTGCTGGTGGCCATGGGCCTCAGTCTGCTGGTGTTCGCCTGGGAACACCTCATCTACTGGAGGCTCCGCCACTGCATGAGCAACAACTCTGGCAAACTGGACTTCCTCCTGGCCATCAGTAGGGTAAGTGTGTGTGTGTGTGTGTGTGTGTGTGCGTGTGGGTGTGTGTCGGTGTGCGTGCCTGCGTGCCTACGTGCCTGCGTGCCTGCGTCTATACGTGCGTGCGTACCTGTGTATGTGCGTGTGTGTGTGTGTGTGTGTGTGTGTGTGTGTGTGTGTGTGTCTGTCTGTGTCTGTGTGTGTGACAGAGATAGAGGATTGGGGTCAATTCCATTTCCACTCCGTCAATTGAGGGGATTAATTGAAATTCAATTCCTCTCACACACTGTATCCTGTAACCTTGCCTGTGACCTTGATAGGTGTTCATGCATACAGCTTTGTTGATCACTGGTTCTCCCCTAGCCGGATCAGGGTATGTATGCCAGTATTTAGTATGTATAGGATTGTGTACTGTAGGTAAGACATGCTTCTACAAGAAGTTGCTTGCAGAGCTAAGAAACTACTGTAGCGTTGCATTTTTATGCTAAACTGGAAATCTCTATGATTGATTGCACCTCCAAATGAAATGTTGATCAGTTCCTCCCTCTCCCTCACTCCCTCTCTCTCTCTCTCCCTCTCTCTCTCTTTCTCTCCCTCCATCCCTCCCTCCCTCTCTCTTTCTTTCCCTCAATCTATCTCTCTGTCACTTTACTTCTCTCTCTCTCAGGGCATGTACAGCTGCTGCAGCTTTGAGGACGAGACAGCGCCGGGCGGAGCCAAGTCCTCCATGCCCATCCATCACCACGGTGTCATGGTAGCAACCCAGCCTCCGCCTCACATGATCACCGCGTCCATAACCAACCCGGCCATGGCCATGGCCATGGCGCAGCAGCAGCAACAACAACAACAACAACAACAACAACAACAACAACAGCAGCAACCACAGCCTGTCTACAAAACACCTTTACCTGGCTCCCCGCCCACAGTGGTGCATTCTGGGGCAACATTGGGGCCCACCAACACCCCTATCCTCGGTGCGCCCCTCCCCTGCTCCACCTTCCTTCCTCGCTCCGATCGCAGACTGGCCGTAGTCGACCGCTGGAGGCTCCCCAAGTCCGGGGCCGCAACCAACCCCATGGCCGTCCGGGGGGCCATCACAGAGATGGGGCCCTTCCCCCAGAAAGTGGCCCCGAACTGGGGTACAACCCCTGTAGGGGGAGTGGTTGGTGGAGGAGGGCTGGATGGATATAAAAGATACTATGGTCCCATTGATCCTGAGGGTCTGGGGCCATGCATGGATCAACAAGTGGGGTCCCAGACCCCCAAAACAGTCCCCAGGGGCCACCCTCAGCCCCCACCGGCCACTGTGGCCTTCTATTCAGAGAAAGGCGTGGACCATGGGCCGGGGAAGAGGGTGGTGGGAGTTGGTGGCGGAGGGGGTCAGGGGAAGGTGGTTAAACCTTTGGGGACCCCGCGGCTGCCTGTTAAGGGCCAGGCCCCGGCCCCTCTGCCCCCTCTGCCCCCTCTGCCCCCTAACCCCCCGCTGCCACACCCCTCTCCCCCTCTCCCCTCATCCTTCTGGAGGAAGCGCAGGCCTAAGAAGCCCAAAGAGCCTGGAGGCCCACTCTACGAGAACATTCTGCCCCTGGCCCGGAGGGGAGGAGGGAGGGATGGAGTGAGGGACGTGGGAGGGAGGAGAGGACGCCCCCTCTCTCCCCCGCTCCCGCTCCCGCTCCCTGTCTCTGTGTCCCTCACTCCCACCTACACTCCCCCCTCTCCCTCCGCCTCGCTCCCCTACACTTCCACCTGTTCTTCGTCCTCGTCCACCTCCTCTACTACCTCCTCCTCCGGCTCCTCCTCTCGTTCCTCCTCCCCCTCTTCCTCATCCTACAGCTCCTCCAGGAGCACGCGCGACCGGGATGGGGGGCTGGATGGAGAGGAGGATGATGAGGATGAAGAGCTGACAGAAGAGTCCAGTCTTCTCCTGGGGAGGCGGAGAGACCGGGAGCGTTCGCTCATCTCCCCTCGCTCCCTCAGCCACGGGCGCCAGCCCCCACCCATACCCCCCAGGAAACCCCGTATGGGCCGGGGGGACAGAGAGAGGGAGAGAGAGAGGGAGAGAGGGGGGAGTCAGCTCGCCCAGCTACAGGAGTGGTGGGCCGGCTGGGGTGAGAGAGAGAGGGATAGAAGCACAGGAGGAGGGGATTCCGAGAGGAAGCAAGAGAAGAAGAGGAGGAAAGATAAGGAGAAAAAGAAAAAGAAGAAGAACAAGAAGAGGAAAAAGAGGGAGGAGAGGGAAAGGGAGAGAGAGAAGGAGAGGAAGCGGCGGAAGGTGAAAAAGAAGAAGAAGAAGAAGGCGATGAAGACTAAGAGGAGAAAGAAGTCAATTGGGGGAAAGCGCTCAGAGCCAGAGGAGGGAGATATAGAAGCTGATAGAGAGGGAGAGGGGGATGGAGAGAGGGAAGGAGAGATGCAAGACTACTCTACCTTCTCCACCCAGTATCGCAGTACGTTTGGAAAGAAAGGGAGAGATTCAGCTTGGGAAGGAGAGAGGGAGAGAGGCAGGAGGGAGGGAGGAGAGGAAGAGAGGGATGACAGGGAGGAGGAGGATAGTGGCAGGAGCAGGGACAGACGACCCAAATCCTCCCATTCTCATTCCAGACATCGGCCCACCAGCAAGCGTTACCCCAACCTCAACAAGCTTCCATCCTCTGTCAAGTTCTGGGTGAGTGGGAGCAATGGGGGAGGGGGGGAGCCCACCTCTGGCACACCCCCCTCCACCATACACTCCCTCCTCCCATCCTCCAAGCAACGGAGGAGTGGAACAATGGAGAGAGGGGAGGGGGAGAGAGGAGGAGAACGGCGTCCTCTGCTGCACTATGAGAGAGGGAGGACACACACCAGAGAGGGCCGTTCCTTCCACGAGTGGGACTCGGAGGACGACGAAAATGACGAAGAAGAGGAGGAGGAGGAGGTGGAGGTGAGGCAGAGAGACAGGGCGAGGGAGCGGGTGGAGGAGAGGGTGAGGAGGGCAGGGGGTAGGGGTGCAGTGTCAGAGTCTGAGAGGGACAGGGCGAGAGCAGGCGAGAGTTATTCAGATGAGGGCTCCTCGGGCGAGTTTGGGCGTTTCGAGCGATACTGGGAGGGGGGTACAGGAGGAGTGGGCAGCAGTGGGATAGGGGGGATCGGGGGTGGCGGCTGGTTCTTCGGCACTTACCCCTCCAGGGAGAAAGGGGGCAGCATCAACAGTCGAGACGACTCCATATTAGGCAGTCGAGCGGAGGGGTGGGGCGGAACGGGAGGTGATTTTTGGGGTTCAGGGCCAGGCATAGGGTGGGGATCAGGGGGAGGGAGTGGGGGACTGGGTTCCCAATGGCCCCCTCCTCCCGCAGCCATGCCTCCCCCCCGAAGATACTGGTCTGTGGACAAACTCCCCATGAAGGGAGAGAAGAGGTGGAAGGGAGCTGGAGGGGGGAAGGGGAAAGGGCGAGCAAGGAACAGGGGGGAGCAGGAGTCTGGGGGGGCCCTGTGCTCTTGTAACCAGTACCCCCACCCTCACCCTTACCCGCACCCCCACAGCCGCTCACACACGTCCCACTCCAAGAGGGGCACCAGCACCCTCTCCCACAGTCAGGAGGAGCTGCTGCCCCACTGCCACAGCTTCAGTGGGGGCTCGCGGCCCAAACCCCTGCCCCCTAAACCAGACCCAGGCAAGGCCAAGTCAGGCAGCCAGTCCAACCTTAGCCTCAGCACACAGCCAGGGGACCACGCCCCTCAGCCCTCCTCCTCGCCCCCCCAGCCTTTACCTCAGGCCCAGTCCTCCTCCTCCCTCCCGGTCCCTATCCCTCCTCCCCCATCCTCGTCCTCTGCCTCGGCAGGGGGCCAGGCCCAGGCCTCAGCCAGTGCTAAGCTCCAGTACCAGAGACTGCGTTCGGTTCCCCAGCCCCGGAGGTTCTACTCCCCCCACCTGCCACTCAAAGCCAAGAGCCTGTGCTCCCGACGGGGCTCCGCCCACTTCTCCAGCCTGGAGAGCGAGGTATGACAGGGGGAGACGAGAGAGGGAGACGCGCGAGCCGTCACCGCCACCCATGACGATGATGATGATGATGCCCGTTCCATGGCAACCGGAGCCAAGGATGAGACAGCCGCTGAAACTGCTGCCGTGGTAAACACAAACGATCACTTAGCGGCCATCGCTACGGGAACTAGTATGGACAGTACGGCTGCTACTACCACAGCCTTTGGCGGTGAAAGCAACGCAACCGTCACCCGGTCCCTAGTGCGCGTTCTCGTGAGGGCAACGGTGAGACGCCACACCAGGGTGACCTATGTCCGTCTGGAGGGTTCCCATGACGACTCCAGCGAAGGCGAGGCCGCGTCGTTTACAACGATGGCAGCTCCGGAACTTCTCCTCCGGTCGGAACTGAGCTTTGTGATGTCATCTTCAGTCCTTCTGTCCTCCCCAAGTCAGAACAATGGATAAGAAAAGTCTCCAACCTGTGAGTAATGATGTCATGTTAACACACACACATCACACACACACACACACACACACACACACACACACACACACACACACACACACACACACACATATGCTCAAAACGTCTCCCTCCCTCTGGCTTTGAACGCAAACCCTTTTGGTAATGGAGAGACCAGCCTGCTTCTGTAAGATCTAATGATTGGTCCAATCTCCAACAGACTCTCACTCCCCTGCCCCCCTTAAAAGCAATGCAGTTGCCTCTCTCATGCCCTCTGTCTGGCTTCTCATCTCTCATTGACCAGTGAGGACAGTGCCACTCACTTGCCCTTTGACCTCATGACATCATCAACGCTACCCCAGGACCATCCCCCCTGAAACGGGAGGGCACAACTCGCCCGTGATGTCATGTTTACTACAAAACCCTTTTACCCAATCAGATTTAAAAGGAAAGACTTCTCCGCCACCTCATTGGGGCCTGTCATTTCACCATTGGTCCAACCAGAACTCAGAACACAGAGGTCGTTGTCCAGCTGACAAGCGCGGTGACGTCACTGGGTTTGGACAAACAAACTGAACTTCAGAAGAAAATGAACAATAAGAACAAAAAAACACGTAGCAGATTTATTTCCCGTCTGTCTCTTCTTTTCTTTCTTACTCCGACTTTTCTCCTGATACCTTCTTTTTTTATTCTATCTATCTATATATTGCTCTCACTGTGTTTGTATTTTAACAGCAGGGGAGGTTGGCTGTGGCTGGTGTTGACTGTGGGAATGTATAAAAAGCAGTGCCAAATTTCTACTCCAGAGCTTTTAAGCCAAATTGGTTTCCAGTTATCTGTTTTTCATAGATGTATCCCTGGCGTGGTTCACACGTGAGCAATACATCATTTTCAATTGTAAAAGGGGATGGAGGAGAAGATGATTGGTTGCAATATCTATAATTGGCACTAGATGGCTGCATAATATTCAAATAAGCTCAAGAGTGTTCTGAGAATGAGGAGATCTCTCCTCTGGAAGCTAAATGTTTTTTTACATTATTGGGTAGGAATGTGTGGAGGAAAATTATCATATCGAGGAAGAAGGGCAGCTTAGCTTTGTCAAGAGGAATTATGGGTAATTGAAACCCAATGCAGTGTACTTTAAAATGGTTGCTCGTGACCTTTCATACTGTCTTCCTAAGAAGACACTCACCAGTGTGAAGGAGATGCATTTTGTGAAGCACAATTGGTCATTACATGAAACATGTGCCATTATTGTACTGCACCATATCATAAGCTAAAAGAATACTGTGCCAATATCCGAGAGACACTAAGATATCTTCACTGTCAGTTTCCTTAATGAATATGAGGGTACTGCTAGTAATAGTAATAGTGGAGTTGTAGTGGAGGGTTAAACCAAGTAAACTCAGTTTACCCACTTGTTTATTTAGGTGAATAAGGTGTACCCATCTTTTCTGTTACAGTAGGTCAATGTTATTTGCATTAGGGTTTACCCACCTATTCAGTCCATGGTGTTCAGGGTTTACCCGCCTGTTTTACCACTACATCCTTGGGTACTACTATACATGGGACATAGTCCTACTCCTACTCTATGACTAGGCCTACTCTGCGATGTAAGGGATCATTCAAAGCCACCATGATATGATAGGATACAGGACTGCAGGACTATGTAGCAATATGTACTCACATTCAAAATAGACATGAAGTACAGCACAGAACCATGGATAAACTGTGCTAAAAAAACATTTACAAACAATAAGCTGTGCCATCTACAAACAGTGCCAAGTGTTACTATGCTTTGGTATGACCTCTGTCACTTAGAAGCCTCATGAACTCACATTCAAAAGAAAGATACAGTATAACATTGAACCATGGATAAATTGTGCCAAAAACCATCTAGAAACTGT